>NW_023614360.1:0-80001 GCF_013339695.2 Rhipicephalus sanguineus
CCTGGCTTTTTATTGAATGACATGTCTTGTTGCCTGCAGACAACCTGTACATATGCCCATGGTAGAGAACAACAGCGAGACAGAGCTGACTCAGCAGCGAGCAGTAGAAAGTATCACGCAGCAGCCTGGCTCCGAGGAGGACACAACAGCACCCACTCAGGAGGCCACCGGGAGCGAAGGCTCCGCCACCCTGTTGGCCGAGGCATCCAAGAAGAACCCAGAGGAAGGGGCCGCAGACGATGGGAAAAACACTGCCGCAGGTGGCAGCCTCAGCTCGGCTGACATCCCTTCAGATGCCAAACTCCTGGAGTTAGGCTTTCCCACTAAGGTGCAATTTGTTGTTCACCCTTATTTACAAACACTGCAGGCCTCCTCATGCCTCTGCAGGAGAGGATACACGTTAGTGAAGGTTCATACAAGGGACTACTAGTTCAGAAAAAATTTAGAGGCAACCCTAATTCATGACTTTCATGTCTGGTAATGGCACTCGTACATTGGCATTAGTGTGCCCTGGTGTATTTCTTGGGTTAACTTTCTGTTTCGCATGCAACGAAAACAGATCTCAGAGGCCACGTATAAAGATGTGCGTGGTTGAGATCTGCTCTGCCGGGTGCCGCAACGATCCCAGCTGCTCACAATCTTTCAATGAACTTAATCAATTAATTTTCATTAATTATCCTGGCAGTTAACCCTTTGTATCCCAGCGTCCACATATGTGGACAAAACATATCAGTGAAGTGGGATCAGGCTAGCCAACGATTTGCCTTAAAAATCTATTTGAAATGTTGCCGTTACTTCAGAATTTCATAAAAACATCTATATGTGTCCACTTCTGTGCACAAACAGCGGTAACTGCGCACAGAACAATGGCGTTCTTCACAAGTCGCCTGTAGATGTGTACGCCTACATATTTTTTATAGGTTCACTCTAAATTCGTAAGAGTTTTTATATTATTGAGATTTATTCGAGAAAAGGAAGGGTTTATCTTGTCTTTGTGTGACTTTTGTTGCACTGTGAGCGACCAAAGTTTTGCAAGTTGAGTTGTCGCTGCGGCGTCCACGTTTGTGGACACCAGGCATACGGAGTTCGTGTAAAAAGCTGATAGAACGCCTCATGGTAGTAAGACCCGCTTCGTTGCCGTGCGGCTCTACCCAAAACATTATCAGTGATGTAGCTAAACACGCCTTGTAGAAGTTATTTAGAAGTTATTTGCTTTATTCTGGACGTGGATTAAGTGATGAAGACATACATGCCATAATTTTCGAGCTGACTAGCAGAAGCGAATGATCCGATTTGGAGGGCACCGGTAATTAGCACGCTGAAGTAGAGCGATCAACAAGCAAATGCCTTATGAAAAATGCTACTGCTGATGATGAAAGCATTCAGTTTGAACGTAACCATGAACGCACTGGTAATGATGATCAACCACGATAAAGATGATGACGAACACGTTGAAGTAGAGCGGTGGGCAAGCAGATGGGCCTTGAATGGTGATAATGATGGTGATGATGAAGGCGTTGAATCAGAGCCGTTAGCCATCGGCCACGTGACCCTTTATGATAATAATAATAATAATAATAATAATGATGATGATGATGAACGCGTTGGACTGATGATGGCGTTGATTATGGTAAGTAGGAATGATGACAGTGATTATTGTGTTGGAACAGAGCCGTCGGCAAGCAAAGTTCCCATGTATGATGAAGGATTATGGACCCAGTGTAACGGGTGTTCCCAGCGTCCACATATGTGGACACTTGTTTTCTTGTAGAACAAAAGCTAAAACTTCCGATGTTTTGGTTTATTCCCACTTTCGTATGTATTGTAATTGCATATACGCAAAAAATATTTACTTGCGCAGCTTGATTGGCCATGGGATACAAAGGGTTAATTGGCCCTTATCTTAAATAAAGTTCTGTTCCAATATCATATTTATTTATTTTATTTATTTATTAATACCTCAAATACCCCAGCTTGGGGTTTTACATGAGGGATGGGCTGTATGTAGTGACAATGATTCGATGAACAACTTGAAGGCTTGCGGGTTGGATTGGAGCACAGTATCTCTGGTATGCATTCCAGTCTTTTGCTGTGCTTACAAAGAAGGAGCGTAGGTGTGCAGCGGTCTGTGCCGGTGGGGGTTAGACCGCTTTGGTGTGATTCGTGCGGCAGGACGGACGATGAGCAGGCAAGATTAATGAAGTGCTAGGAGAGGAATGGTAAACTCGTGAAAAAGGCACAACTTAGATTTTAGTTTTGTCACACTACTGTGGAAAGAATAATCTGAATAGATGTAGCGAGCTGCGCGGTTTTGTACTGCTTCAAGTGCTTTAGTAAGGTTAGTTTGATGTGGGTCCCAAGCAGAGCATGCGTATTCTAACTTGGGCCGGATGCATGTTTGATAAGCTAACAGTTTCACGGATGGGGAGCAAGGTGCAAGTGCCTTCGAAGTATCCTAATGTGCGGTTAGTTTCGTTAATGATGCTTGTGATGTGAGAGGACCAGGAAAGATCACTGGAGATAGTGATGCCGAGGTACTTGCATGAATTGACAGGAGAAATTGCAGCGTTGCACAGGACTTACTGTGGTGGAGGGAGATTCCTTCTGTGGGTAAAAGAAACTAGCAGCGTTTTAGTAGTGTTTAGCAACATAAGCCACGTATCTAATATAACTCTAACTTGAACCAGGTGTTTGCAGATACTCAAACTTCTAATGATAAATTCAGTATATTTGATTTTGTGTTTCATGCGAATAGTCAGCATTCCCATGAAGATTACTTCATAGTATTTAAACACTTTAATTCGCCCACTGTGCATTGAATCCAATTCTTGTGGCCGTACTAGGTACAAAACATGAATTTAATAGTGAAGCATGCTACCTGTGGTTGGGGTCAAATCATTTTGTGGCTGAATGTGTTCTCCTCCCTTTGTTTAGACATTGGTTTGGAAGCCGGTGTTTATTTCTCATGCGGTTTGCAGGTGGGCCACTACTGCCACGTGTGTGATGCTGTGATCAAGAGTTATGCTCTGTACTACCTGCACATGCACAACCTGCACCGTCTCGAGAAACGCTTCCAGTGCATTGTGACAGCCTGCAGCCAGACCTTCACGTGCCCCAATGCATTCCAGCGCCACTCACTGCGCCACAACCAGAAGTCTGACAGCTTCTGCTCCATGTGCGACATGGTCTTCGACGACAACGAGCACCTTCAGGACCATTTCCTCAGTGCTGAGCACGCCAACAAGTACATGCGAGTGCAGGTGAGACATTCTAAAGCAAAAATAGTAATCCCATTGGCAATAGTCTAGCCAGGAACTATAGAGCTTTTCAATTGACCTACCCTCACACCCAGTTTGCTCATGGTTATGCGGGTCGAATCAATGGCCCTGTGGTCAGTGATAATAATTCTAGTCGCTGCACAACTAAACCACGAGAAATGTAGGTTAAATTTCCTAAAAAGGCTTTTGAAAAGCGTTCCCCCCTTAAAGAGGCCCTGCACACTTTGCCAAGCAATCATCGAATGGCTTCATTCTAGGAGTTTATTGCCTTACAAATCGACTGCCGCAAAGATTTTTAGAATCCTACAAGTACGAGTTGAGTTCAGGGATTTGTCGCACACTTTATTATTAGTGCTTTTGCTCTCTTTTCGTGCCAGCGAGTGCACTCAAAGCTAAGCAGGGGAGGGATAACAAGGTGGGCAAGAATGTACGTCCGTTTGTCGGCACGCTTCATGACCTTGAACGCTTTCTTTTTTTTTCTTTCGAATGTGCAGCCTACTTGCAGCGTGATTGCGAGCGCATGCACAGGCACATGGCAGCATCCCGCGGCGGCCGCGGTGGCTATGCAGCTCACGATGCCGATGCGTAAAATGCCCATCCACGGTTTCGAGGAGCCAGCCGGTGATGCGATTCGTTGCTTGTGACGAAACACATTGCAGCTTCTTCGCTTTCGCACGTCCGCTGTCGCAATGTTTTTGCCCACAAAGTTCGAATTCGTCTCGTACATCGGCGCCGAGAGCGGAGTTAGGCCTAGCCATGACTCTGAGCAGTAAGCTCGGTCGCGATGTGCGTGACCGCGGTACTCGATGTGGTACTCAGTCGAAGGCCTCGAAACAAACTTCAAATATTTGCTTTTTGTTTGCTTTTTTTTTATGAATGGAGGTCCGAGCTGAAGCGGGAAATTTTAAGACTGAGAAATGCTCTTTCCGACGAACTCAAGATGGTGATGCCCGGTTGCGCCGTTGCGGAGCTATAATATTCTTTTTAACGCAGCATTTTTTTTTTTTTTTGCGATTTCCGCAATAATTCTCGCTACATCGGCAAGCACAGCAAATTTTTTACCACACTTCTACGTAGTTTACAAAAAAAGAGTGACGATATTTTGGAATCAGAAAAAGGGCTACAGAAACTGAAAATGCGATTTTCGAAAGTCAATTTTTTTGTTATTTTTCACGATGCAAAGCCGCATTCCCCCTTTGGAATAAATCTGTTCTTTGACCGTGTTTGTGACTTGTAATTGTTCCTGTCTCGTAAGCACATACAGTATAACCTCATTACAACAGACCTTCACAGTGAAGAGGATTTTGGTCTGTCGTAAAGGGAGTATGTAAAATCCAAGTACTGTTACAACAGACTTTTATGTAAACGCTGAATGGGTCTGTTATAACCGAAGAGAATTAAGAGTCAAAACACGGTCAAAGAACGGAAGCTACATAGAAGTGCTGTAAAAAATTTGTTGCGCCTGCCAAGGTGGCAAAAATTAATTCAGAAATCGCAAAAAAAAAGCAGAACAGCATTTTTCAAAAAATTATAGCTCCGCAACGGGGCAACCGGTCGCTGCCATTCTGGGCTCGTCGGAAAGAGCATTTCTCTGTATTCAAATTCCCCGCTTCAGCTAGCTCCTCCATTCACAAGCAAGCGTACAAAAAGCAAACGTCTGACGTTCGTTTTGAGGCCTCCAATTGGCTGCTTCTGCCTTGTTACTCCAGCACGTCTCGCCATTGGACCGATGCTCGCTCTGGGAGAGCGTCGTGTGCGTTGCTAGGTCACGGTTATCGAAAATAGCGCTACTTAGTGACGCGTTCGCACTCGTTCTCTGTTCATGGGTCGATGATCATTTAGAATATAATTATGCTTTACTTTGGCAGCTTCAAGCGAAAACTCAATTGTCAGATTACGATATTGCGCCGCACTTGTCACGAACATCGCAGTCGCGCGTCTTGGACTCGTCGCACCCGCGGTTAGGGGTTCTGCTCATCAGCACTTCGTACCTCGTGACGAAGACCATCCGGTGACAACTCTTTGTACTCGTGATCGAGCATGACGTATCTTGAAACGTCAGGCACTTCGGCCATGCACATCGCAACCGAGCTTTCTGCTAGAAGTCGTGGCTAGGCCTAACTACACTCACGGTGCCCATGTACGAGACGAATCCGAACTTTGCGGGCAAGAACAGCGAAGAAGCCACAATGTGCTCCGTCACAATCACATCGCCCGCTGGCTCCTCGGAACCGCGGATGGGCATTTATGCTTCAGCAGTGTAACCCCCTGCCGAGCTCACTGTGCAGCGGTAGCAGCGGCTAGCAATTTCGCGCGTCGGCACCCCAAAACACAAGACCAAGCACGCTGCGCGCTGATTTTTTGTTGCCGCAGCTAGGCATAACTGATCATTGACAGACCGGAGACTTTGTTCTTAAATCAGTACGTCGATATCCGGCACGCTGTTCCCTTCTCGAAAGTATGCCAAGTGATGTTTGAAGTCGGAAGTTATTGAATTTGGAATATCCGTGGTAGAAAAGTCCGCTGTAAAGGGGTCTTGACCACCTTGCTGGCTTCACATTTTAGTCAATTATATCCGAATGTCCGTTGTACCAGAATTCGTTGTAAACGAAGCTCAATCAATTGAACAGATAGGGAGGTTCGCATAACGCTGCAAATTGGTCTGTAGTGTCCAAATGTCTGTTGTAAGCAGATCCGTTGTAACGAGGTTATACTGTACTTAGGAATCATCTGCAGCTTTTTTCTGTGATTTCGCTTTGAAGTATTCGAAAAATATTGAGAAATATCTGAAAATTATTTGATTCAATTCGCACTCAATCTTTATCATTCGAATTCGCTTTCGCACCCAAAATTTTGCTATTTACACAGCTCTATTTATAACTTTTCAATTGATATGTATCGTTTTGTAGGTGAGGCAATGCTGACTGCCAAGAATGATTTTCTGGAAAGATGAATGTCTAACACAGTTTAAACTCGATTTAACAAGGTCATGACCGTGCTTGAATTATTTCGATAAATCAGGAGTGTTTATGATGGGAGAAAGGGATTTTTCAGTCCTTCAAGTTCTCAAATTGTAACGTAGCGACAGCCGAGAAGTACCGCAGCATTTATTGCCACTAACACACTCCTGTGTGTACAAAAAGTTTGCGAGAATAGTTCGGACGTGGAGCCTCCCATGTCTTGGCGATACAGGCGGAGTAGACGGTCATGTAAAGCTATGACAAGCTGCTGACATGGGGAGAACGAATGCAGTGATTGTGCGGGCATTATGAGCAAGAAAGTTGAAAAAGACGATTAGTGCCATCTCTCGCACAAACCACTAAATGACGAAAGCAACCACCGTGCTCCTGTGGGAGCATTTACAGGGACAGCAAACCAACACAGCCCTTAGCGCCATTTGGTATAAAAAGCGCCACTGATAGTTAAGTTATTTGTTCTGTGAAGGGACGCGATGTGCAGCCTCATCAAAATAAAACTAGGGCCGTGACTAAGGTGGCAAGATGTTTCAACGCGATGGCGTTACACCGCACTGTCCCCCCTCATAAAAACAAAAAAAAGACGTCTCTCGCAAAATTCGAAGCAAATCGCTTCATTTTTTACTAACTTATTCCGGCAAAACTTTGTTAAATCAGGTTTAGTGCCATGATAGCTTTGGTAATTAGATTTGATGACAACATTGAATCCTATGGGTACCCCCCGGGAATGGAAATTTCTTCATTAGATTGTGAGTTCATAAAATTGATTTCGTTGCATCGAGCTTTAACTGTATTGCGAGTTAGGATGAAAGTCAACAATATAGAACAGCTGTCATTGGCACCACAGTAAGCTCACTCATGTTGTGGGAGTATAACAGCCTTGGCTTCCACAAATGCTTGTTTAGCACTAGTACACTGAAAGTTTTGCGGAGGCCACTGCATGCTTAATGCGCAGTGACTTGAAAGCTGTGTATGATAAAGCAGTGCTCTGGAGTGCTTTCTTAGGCTCCCTCGATTCACTTTGAACACTCTGTGCGGCGTTCAGGAGAAGTACAACCGCTCGGAGCCACGTAACTACCGGTGCCGAGTGTGCCACAGCTGGTTTGGCCTGTTTGCAACTTTTTGTGAAAACACATGGAGACCGAAAGTCACCAGTACCAGTGCCAGCATTGTGGTCTGCTCTTCGTCCAGCCAGGGCCTCGTCGTAACCACATCCAAAGTGTACACCCAGAGCTTGCCAATATCTGCGAGGTGGGTCCCTTTTCGCTCCCAGTAAACGGAGGTATCACTGTGCTCATGTTTTGTGCCATAAGCTTTGGTTTAACTAGTCTTCCACTCGTCAATCTCATTTCCGCAAAATGCTGCGCGAGATTTCTGTTCTTTTAGTGTGATCTTGGTGTGTTTTTGCTGTCGCCGTCATGCACCATATGAACTCCAAATGGATAACATCGCCCTGTGCACTGTATGTTCTACGCGCGAGTAAAAGCACACAAACGCTGTGGACAAATGCGGCTGAAGCCAAGATGAAACAGCCAGCCACCTTCGTCGCATGGAGGGTGCATGCATAACACTTTCGCCAGGCGAAGGAGCGTCAGTGGAGGGGAGGGGATCGCTCAAGCAGCAGCTGCGAACTTCTCTCATAAGGGCATGGTCGTGAGAGCTTGCGCAGTGCTATCTCAACAGACATCAGAGAACAGCTTGTAAATTTGCTGAGCTCTCAACGCTTCACATTTAGAGGACTGACAGCACAAAAACCACTCCGGCCCTGGACGGCCGTATTCCCTGAATCAGCGTTTTGTTGAGTTACGCGATGTCGTATCATTTCTGCTAGCCTTACTTCGTATGAGATTCCAATTTGTTGCTATCACATCATTGCTTCGCCCCTCACGACAACAGTGTGACTTTTTTTTTTTTCAATCACTGCCTTCTTTTATCACTTGAGTCGCTACTATATATTTTTACTAGTTCCAGTCACTTCATGACCGTTATCAGTATATCTGTTTTGCCAGACATGCTTTATGTAGTCATGTCTTGTTCAACTTGGACATGGGGCGATAGCAGGTAAAGTGAAATGGCAAGATTGTGTGGTGGGTTTCTCATTTTAGTCTATCTCGTGCTTGGTGCCTTATCAAAGCGTACACCACAGCCGCCAGCTGGCACAAATTTATTTAGCTCATTGTTCAGTTAGGAGAACACCCATTTTGAATGTGCATGTTCAACTGAAACAATAATGTGGCTTTCCTTTTCACTCTGCCATTCCCTAATGGCCTGTGATGCGTAATTTTCACATGAGAGACTTCCTTCTTTGATGAAACCTTGATGAACCTTGTCAGTGTTTCATAGTTAATTGCTAAGTACTGATTGTTGCCCCTGCTCACAGTTTTGCCACCTATTGTGCCTTTGTTGTAGTCATAACTGTTGCCAGAAGATCAGTGTTGTTTTGAAGCATGCACCAGTTTGCTTATGTGTGCCCATTGTTTCCAGATATGCGGCTCCAAGATGGCCAACTCCCAGGCCCTTTGGAGTCACCTGTCTTTGCACAGCATCGTGCACGAATGCCACAAGTGCCACCGCCGCTTTCTCCAAGGGAGCAGCTCATGGCTCATATGGAAGTTCACGCGTGAGTGCTGCCCTGGCTTCTTTTTTTTTTCTCCCCTCTGTTTTTATAGCTCACGGCAATTTAATCTCGTATTCACTCAGACAGATGTCAAGATAAATAGGGTTGGACGAATAGCAAATTTGAGATTCAGAGTGAATACAGTGAAAGCTCGTTAATTCAACCTTTGTTAATTTGGAAAATCAGATAATTCAGACGTGTTCAATGGTCCTGGCCAGCTGTGCATTGTTTAACGGCGTCAAACCCTCATCAATTCGGTCACTCTTGGCGCAACTTAGTTAGTTCAGACAATCTGCGGAGCGCGCCAAGCGCAAAGCACTGCAATTGTGTGACGCTAATGAGTGAAAACGGCATTCGCAGACAGCAGAAATGAGGCGGCACTGTCCGCATGGCTATCTTGTTCGGTTAGTGACCATGGTTCTCTCCACATGTAGATCCTCCACTCAGCAGCTTTGTTTTAACATTGCAATGCGCGTGCAATATTACAGAAGTCAAACGTGACGGAAGCTGTTGTCGATGAAGAGCTTTCAGTCGTGGTCCGCATGCTGAAATAATACCGCTGTCACACGGGCACCCGTAAACTCCGTTTAACTCCCTCGTCTTTTCCTCGAGGGAGATGGAGTTCATGTCACACGGTCACCATTTCGCTGAGGAAGCTAAATGGAGCTTTTGGTGGAGGGAGTTCGGTAATGACCATTTCGGCTCGATGGAGTACTCTTGTTCCCAGCCAGCTACTGCTACGCTGAAAACCGCACTAGCAAAATCGTCCTAATGAGCTCAAATATAATTTTAAAAACTATGCTCTTCTTTTGCGTAGCATTTCACGCCCCGTAGTGTAAGTTTTAGTTGTATTTTTTTGGACATCAGCGTTTGTACTCTCCACACCAACGCCTCGCCAAGCCGCCGCTGTGAAGCGTCGCGCCATATTTGTTTCTGCACGTGTGAGGCGCACGCACAAGCACTGTGACAGCAATGGTGATTCCGAGCACTTCATCAACACACAAAAACACGTTTTTGTTGCTTTAAAGGCGACTGCACAGGCAAAAAATTGGACGTTTCGACGAGCGCAGCAGCGCTGTTTCTGCCCCATGCGGCAACCGTCGAAAGCTTGCACCGAGCCGTGTAGCACAACCACAACTCCATTCTGGTTAAGCTCCATTAAGGAGTTCAATGCGGAACGAAGATAGAACGGAGTTCGGTGGTGGCCGTGTGACAGGGGTATAAAACTCGCTTACTATACATCGTGATGGCCATTTTACATGCGACAGAACTATCGTTAGGTGCATGTGGTGGTGCCGGTACGTAATAAGGGAGGGGTGCAGAGCACGTTTCAGGCTAAATAAACACTGGAGTCTTGCACCGTAGTCGCACAGTGAACAAAGCCACAGGATGATGAAAATTGCGGCTTTTACACTGCTCTTGTGCAAAATAAGTACAGGATTTACGTATTCATCAAGAAAATGAAAGTGTATAGGTGTAACAGACATTTCTTTATTGTTTTCTTGATACTTGCGATAATACGGCATTCGGTTGATTCGGTAATTTTTTCCGGTCCCATGAAATCCAAATTAACGAGCTTTTACTGTATAGTGATTTGGTTGAATAAGTTCTAATCTTGTAGTTCGAATAGTATGTATCACACATTATAAAATAAAATTGGCATTTTTATCATGACCCAACTAACTTACTTGCACAATGTTTTTAAGAATTATAATTAGGCTTCCGCAAATGTCACTTTGTTCAGTTTGAATTGAAGTCTAAGCAAATTCAAATAGTGTCATGATTTGAATAGTAGTAGGGTACTAGTTACAGGTTTTAAAATATGTAAAAATATGGTGGTGAAATATTTGAAATTTGCTATGCTTAGCCTATTATAAGCCCACATAGTATGCTTTTAAACTTTAAAAAAAGATTAATAGGGGTGCAGCTAATATGTGTGTTTAACCTTGATGTGTGGCCTTGTGGCAGTGCGGATTTTTCCAAATATGTGGTTTTGATGGCACAGCGGTGCCACGCTGCATTGAAACCACCTTTGCAGGGAGGAAATAGTTATATTCGTTCGTTTTGATTGCTTCGAAATTTGGAAATATTAGATTCGCATCGAAGTGAATTCGAATACTGTAATATTTGTTTGAATATTCGAAGGGCTCGAATATTGAATATTCGTCCAGGACTAATGTTAAACTCATGGCTGAACTCCAAAAAACAGCCGACAGTACGACCCTCCATGCAAAGGAGACACTATGTTTCAATATCCTTGAAGCAGGAGTTGCCTTATAAACACACCTCTGCTTCAGTGCATTTTGGCTACACGTTGACAGCATGCTGCTACATAATATACAGTCATGAATGCTCTTGAAGTATCACAGAAGTGTTGGTGACCATGTCATTTTACAGGTAGCACTGTCGTTCACTTTGTTGCTCTGTAGTGGAGTGTTAAATGGAGGAATGCTTTAGAAATTGAAGATAGTATTTCTGACAAGGAACATTGTTTTCTTAGACCTACACTTGCTAAAGTGCTTGACCGGGGGTATGGTAGGGTAATTCACTACAAAGGCAATTTTTCAATTTCAGTAGTAAAAAATAATGCACACTCTGAGGATCGAAACCGTGCATTGGCAAGTGCATAGAGCGCTCGAAGCCATATAAAAATGGCGCCGAAAGCCGCACTTCCCGACCGTTGTAAGGCTTTTTGACATGTTGTTTTCCCATCATTGTTTCTGCGTGTGTGTATTTTTTTATGTAACAAATATGGCTAGATTGACTAAATATATTCATTTCCTGCCATATTCATTAGCTTTGATTGCAAATTGTCCCACTAGGGATGCTTTTGTAGGGTAGTCATTGCTTTATCTTGCGAGCACTTTCCGTGCGTGTTTTTGAAAGTAAAAGTGCATTTTTCTCACGAGCAGTTTATTGAAAATTATCCAGACTTGATGTACCTTTTCTGGAAAACTATCTGACCGATTACAATGAAAGTTCTCAGGTTATACTTGAATCCCTTCTGAGTAGTCTGAACCTAAACTTCTGAAAAGCTGTGTGAGCTCTAATTAAGAAAAAAAAGCTATTAATTGGAAAGTCCCTCTTAAGGAACGTGACAAGTGAGGACAATATTTTTTTTCTTGTGAGATAAATATAGCAATTCATTCTTTTAGCTAGGAATTAATGCTATGACTATGTGGAATTAGCATGCAAAATTTCACGGTCATGCTCCTTGTTTCTGAGAGAAGTTACATTTCATTGTACACCCCAGTCTAAAATTTGGCACTCAAGTGCAGAAAGGTAAGAAAAGCTACGGGGTGAAAATTAAACAAAGTGAAGGCCAACAGCTTTCTTATTGAACAAGCAAAATTTCAAAATAAGATATGGAACAGTTCCTGAGGTATAAAGCTAAAACCAAGATGACCCATTTACCCTACCATACCTCAAGGAATTTTCATGGTACTGGCGCATTCTCCATCCACCAAACACATGGCGTGTTGTATCTAGCACACCACTACAGTGTCACAAATGGCAAAGGTTGCGACATGCATGGCCTTGACGGCACATTACTTGGCAGTGGCACCCAAGTGACAGCACGAAAAATTCGTCGACACGGGGTGTTGTCACTGGAGCCGATGCTTCAACACCCATGTTGACAAATTTCTCATCCCATCAAGCTTCCATCTTGCCCCGAACTTTAGCCTTTTTTTGGATTTCCAAGTGACAGCATGTCACTTTGGGGTCTCAAGACTATTTGTGTTGTTATTTTTCTTCTAGTACGTTTCACCGTCTGCATCATGTAGGTGTTGTACATGAAATTAGTAGGCTTGTGCGAATATTCGAGCACTTCCAATATTCGAACGAATAATACAGTATTCGAATTCGCTTCGAATTTAAATTATTGAAAATTTCGAAGCATTCGAAATGAACGAATAAATGTATATTAGTCCGCTTGTTAACCCCTGTAAAGGTGGTTTCACTGCGATGCAGCTGTGCTATGCCGTGAATGCACCTTTTCAGGGAAAATCCGCACTGTCAGGTTCCCTAGCAAAAATCACCCATAGAAAAACCAATAGCCTATCGGATTATTGAACATATTGGTCAATTGGTATCATATTGGTCTATTGGTATTATATGGGTCTATAGGTGGCATGCTGGTCTATTGGACCTCTATTTGTTCATTGGTGTATTTGTCTATTGGCACTCTATTTGCCTATTGTGTATTTGTCTATTGGCATTCTATTTGCCTATTAGTACCGTTAGTACTGTATTTGTGGATTGGAAATCTATTGGCCTATTTCTCCGCTGGGAGCCCGTAATTTTGGCATACTAAATAATGGGCATTTGAGGACTGCAACATAGCAGCGCCTGTATAAAATGAACAAATTCTATTTGAAGGGAGGCATGTGCTATATTTATCATTATTACAGGATAACTTCATCACATCGGCGATCTTCCCCGCAACAAGCATTCCAGCTAGGCATCCTGTGCTTCCTTGTCGAATATATGCCACTGCACCGCTTCTCTAGGTAGTGCCTGAAAAAAAGAAACAAACATAAAATACTAAAATACCAGGAAGTAAGAAAGAAAATATTTAGATGCGCTACTGAAAGAAAACTGAAGCATTAGAATAAAAAAAAAATATGCAGATACGACACACTGTAGAATCAGCATAAGGGAAATTCCGGTGAGCTGGCTGTAGGTAACAGCTTAACATGACAGGGACGGATCTTATGTCAAATTCGTACAGCAGATTCGATTATACTTGTATCCAGAAGCATAACCGCAGTCACGTGTGTGGACTTCGGACACTTGTGGGAAAGGCCAAACAGCACTAGCACCAAACCGATCGCAGCGTGTGAATTTCGGGACTTCACGCAGAAATCTTCTTAAATATAGTGCCTCTATACTGCAACCATGTGTGTCATAGAATGGGGTTCAGTCAGCATGACTAGTAATTGATGATGGGACAGCCACACAGGATTTTTATTGCCAATAAACTTCTTCCCTCTCCCATAAGTGTATTATTGAGGGTGAACGAAGGCATGATTACATATTTTAGTCCATTTAGATTATCGCGAAAACAATGCGCAAAACGATAACGTACGTCTATGCCAGCGTCTGTATATGCTAACAGCCCACACGATGTTCAAAACTATTGTACTGTGGAGCGGAATAAATACAAACGAAGGGGCTAACTTAAAAAAAAAAACTATGCCAAGTTCTCAGACTTATTCCATACCAGTTACAATGCTAGGGCCGTGAGAGCTGGGCACATGCAGCGACACCAAACAGAACCCTGCCAATCATTTTACGTGGCTAGAGGTATTATTTCAATACATCTGCAAAGATCCGTAAGTGAACACTGATTTATCGCTCTTGTCCTCGCTGTCCGGTGGGCACGCTGGCAGATGCGCGAATTAGTAGCACAGCAAGAGCAACTTTTACTGACTAGCAAATATATAAAAAACAGTTCACTTACCTAACATCGGCAGGGTATGCCCTCCGAAGCAACCACCTTTGCGAGCAGCATCCTGTCAGCACACTCGGTACCACTTACTGCTGAAGTCCGAGACGCTTTTAGCGCTGAAACGTTTAACTTCTTTGACGCTCATGAACGACCTTGCATTGTCGTCGCGATTACACACGTGCGTTTTCGTGCAACCTTCAATAGACACAAACATACAACATTTCTAAGCCTGACTTCGACCACGAACATGCCGCACCACACACTCGTGACTCGACCGAAAACACCCGCTGCGGCTGTGGCTGGCTGTAGTCGGCTCGCTTGCTGGCTGGCGCTCGTGCCGTGGCCATACCACAAAAACAAGATTTTATTTTTTGCTATTGTATTGCAATATTTTGCTCTATTTTCAACCCCTCGAAAATATTCAGCTGCTGACACATTGGGAGGAAGGTTATGGAAAGCGTAGCGAACCGAAATTTCAGCTGCGAAACGAAAAAGAAAATAGAAGACATACAGCGCCCTCACGCGACAGCTATTATCTTCAATGAGCTCTTTTGGCAAGCCTGTATCACTTTGGTTGCTCGGCGTTGGTTGCTCGGCGTTGGTTGCTCGTGATTTTGTTATCGTTATCGTGTTTCCGCATGTTTTGAACTTCAGGTTTTTCTCGTTTTTATATGACGCGCATTACGGGTGACCCCGCAGGTACAGTAACCTGCGGCAGCGAACGCGATGTTCACCGTCGTAAGAAGTGCAAGCACTCGAGCGAGCTTGCACTTACAACCTACCACCTACTACTTACAAGGCGACGAAAAGAAACGCGAACAGCGCTGTTCACATTTGTTTTCTCCGCGCTCTTAGCTTGGTGACAATAAAAATACGCTAGTCTCGTGAATGTATCATGGATAACTTGTCTTATTACCAGCCAGGCTACAACTGTTTTGAAAAGTAATGCGACCAGCGGAGCTGGTAGATGCCGTACTGTTCGCGTTTGTTTCCATAGCGTGCTGTCGAGAGAGAGAAGGAATGTAGGAAAGGCAGGGAGGTTAACTAATTAAGAATCGCAATAGACCGGCTGAAAACAACTATGTATACATTAGGTGCACACATTCAAGCAGGAAATGACGACTTCTACCTTATATGCTGACTTCGCTTATTTTATTAGCAGCTTATTTTCCCACCCCGTTTGCACCATGCAAGGATAGCAGAGTACAAATTGCTGCCTTTACAAGAACATTGAGTACCCCAGTTAAAATATTACCTATACTGTGGCGTTCCCTTTTCAACTATGATAACTTTCTCTTTCTGTATAAACCTGTCTTTTTGCGGGTTTATCCCACAAATATTGCATAACCATAACCTTGAGTACAGAATGAAATTGCACTACAGGCGTCTGTGTAATTATTTTGGTGAGATTTATGAAAAATATGGCTGCGATATTTTGGAACACTTATGTAAAACGGCTGCCACTTTGCTCAAATACTGAACAAATCAAAACTGCCGTTTGGCTGAATTCGCTACTGCATGACCCTGTAAGTGAATTAAATACATATAGGTGGCCTTTAATACCATGCATAACCCTGTGACTTTGGTGGCGATTCACACCTTCTAGTTCTATAATGACAAATAGGTGCTATTTATTGGTTCTATAGGTGACAAATAGACGTCGCCTATTAAAGCCTATTGGTGCCTACTGGTTCTATAAGTGACAAATAGCTGCCACCTATTGGTACTAACATATACCTATTGGTTCCATTGGTGACAATAGATGTCTCCTATTGCACAAATAAAAAATTATTGGTCCTATCGGTGACAATAGATGTTGTTAATTGGTCTCTATTGGTGACAATAGAATTCTAATAAGACCTATAAAGCTCCGATTGAGCACTTATACAACAAATAAGATTTTTCTATAAGACCAATAGAAAATTCTATTGGCATTTTTGCTAGGGTTGTAATCTTTTCTAAAGATGGTTTCACTGCAGCAGAGGGGTGCTCTACCGTGAATACACCTTTTCAGGGAAAATCTGCACTGCCGCGAAGCGCCACTTCAAGGTTAAATGAACATATTACCCTCACATCGATTCATCATTTTTTAAGTTTAAAAACTTGTTCTAATGGCTTATATGCTCCAAGTGTAGTAAATTTTAAAACGTAACATATTTTACAGGTTATCACTTGCATTCTACCAAAAGCCAAACCCTGCTACTATTCATGTTGCTTCCACTTCTTTTGAACCTGAAAGAATGACATTTGCACATGCCTTGTTACATTATTAAAAAAAACGTTGTGCAGGTTGGTTGGATCATGACAAATATGCTCGTTTTTCTTTATAATATGTGATATATACTATTCGAATTCAATTCGAAATTATTCGACCAAAATCACTATTCGCTTTGAATTTGCTTCGAACCTAAAATTTACTATTTGCACAAGCCTAGAAATTAGTGAATGAAAACTTCGTTCCTACCCGCACAAGTGCTGTTGTCGTCGTGATTGAGTGCCATCTCCCTTGTTACGCAGGCCACCAACACCTTGCCCTTGGCAGGGCTGCAACCGCAAGCTGGCCACAAAAGTGGGGCTCTACAATCACTTACGTATGCATCGTGGCGACACAGACTTCAGGTGCCTGACCTGTGGAAGAGGTAAGTGTGCCCTCTAGTCTTACCAAACTTGCAAATTCTTCAGCAATGTTTAATGCTGCTGAATTGAATGTTTGTTGCAGCATTGGTTTACTTGGACAAGCTCCACAGCATAACAAGTGAAAAGTACAAAAAATGTAACAGTGAATTAATTATACATGTCTAATCTTTACTAAAATCAGTACCTCCACCTCTTATTGGATGCCAGCATAAAAAAACGCTCTTTTAAATGCTGCACCAGGGGTCTCAAACATGCGGCCCGGCCCACACATGAATGTCTTCTTCCCAAATATGTTTTTTTTTTTTTTATTTCCTCGATAAGTAGGTTCATGGGATACTCAGACATTACTAGTCTCAAGCATTTTTTTTTTCCTGAGGCACCCATGCAGTCACTATGTGTTAAAAATAACCGTGAAACGAAAACTATTTCAGAATAGTCTTCCATATTTTAGTCATTCGGGGGAGTGGTATCGATATGCTGTTCGAGTGCTGACGTCAAACCTCCTTCAGAAATGACCCATATATGAGATATTGGAAGGGACTTTGAAATGGCAACGTTGACATTTTGTACAAACTACCCCCCACCCCTCTTCCCTCCTACGTTCTTCACTGTCCCGGCCCTTACGGGGCTAAATTTTACGACTGCAGCCTGCTAGCTGAGGTGAATTTGAGACCCCTGTGCTACACCATGATTATGGGTGTGATAATGAGCCCGTTTTATGAGCTACGACTCTGCTCTAATACTTCTGAATCTGCAGATGTCTAATGCCTTTTGTTCACTATTTGCAGGCTTCTTCAAGAAGAAAGCTTTAGACTCTCACATGCGACTTCACGAAGAACCCTCTGCGCTGGCCAGGATGCAACGTTCAGACTTGACTCAAGGTAATGTTACGGAGGAAGCTAAATGTCTGCACAATTGCTCTAAGCTGACTATGAGATTCTGCTACTCAGCATTACGGATATAGCGACGGGGCCAGAATGCAAGAACACCTTAAACCACACCTTGGGGCTGCATTAAATTACTCCAGCTGGTCATAATCCAGCCAGTGCTCGAATTTGTGCCATACGTCATACTAGCTCCACGTCACTTTGGTATGTTAAACCCCCTCACTCAAATCAAGATAGGCAAGCTTGTGCAATTTCACTGCATGTGTTGCATTTTGTAAGCATGCAAGCTTGAATGATTATGTTTATTGATACAGTCAGACCTTGCTCATCATTTTGCTTATCAGGATTTTGCGAACATGCCAGCTCAGCATCTAATTTTGTGCGATGTTGCTAAGATAACTAGTATAAAGATTCACTCTTTTGTTCTTCAAAAGTGTTGACTTGCTCCTGAATCGTAGGTTTGCAGCACTCTATTGTCACGCTGTTGAAACCCTAATAAGACCTGTTTTGCTGCTACTTATGCGTGGTCAATGACCATAAATTTTAGATTCGCATTTACAGCTGCATTAGAAAAAAGCAATTAAATCGCTAAAGAAAATCTGGCAGGAAACAGTCTTTCGCGGTCATTCATCTGTACATGGCGGAACTTGATATAGTAGTAGTAGGCTTCAGCTTCTGTCCACTGCTGCCTACTGCCAGTTGTCAGGTTAGACAGCAGTTGTAATATTAGCTATTCACTGAACTTTGTTATAGGAAGGTTTTGCTTCTGTATATGAATTTTACAAGCATTGACATTGTTGTGAGGTATTTAACACACGTACGAGGATTTCATACCCCGAAGTACTACTGCAAGAAAAAGGTTGGCGTCACGTTGTGCATATTGTGCAAGATATGGTTTTCACTAAGCTCAACAGAGTGAAGGTATTTTGCTTGTAGGTTGAGGTTGTTCTTGTGCATCATGCCACTTGAGTACCTGCCATGGTAGCTCTGTGGCTAAGGCATTGGGCTGCTGAGCATGATGCTGTGTGTTCGATTCGGGCTACAGTTCAATTAGAGAGGA
Source organism: Rhipicephalus sanguineus (assembly GCF_013339695.2). Lineage (NCBI taxonomy): Eukaryota > Metazoa > Arthropoda > Arachnida > Ixodida > Ixodidae > Rhipicephalus > Rhipicephalus sanguineus. Next base: position 18,907 of record NW_023614360.1, read on the forward strand.
GTGCAAAAGGCCTTGTGCACATTAAAAGAACCCTCAGGAGGCAAAAATTAATGCAGTTTCATGCCACCACATGCCTGATAATTAGGGATGGGCGAATAATCAAATTAAAAGGTTCAAAGCGAATAGTGATTTTGTTGAATAATTTCGAATCGAATAGTTCGAATAGTATATATCACATATTATAGAGAAAAATTATCATTTTTGTCATGACCCAACTAATTTGCACAATATTTTAATAATTGTATAGGTATGTGCAAATTTCACTTTTTTGTTTCAAAGTGGAAGCAAATTCAAATAGTGGCAGGATTTGAATTGTAATAGGGCGCAAGTTATAAGCTTTAAAATATGTTACATTTTAAAATTTGCTATACTTAGCACATATATAAGCGGCATGATGACAAACTTTATTTATGTACAGGCAAAGCTCCTGTGGATTGCCCCGTAGGGGCCTTGCTGATGGTCGGGGCCCTTAGTCCAGGGCTTCGCTGGCTCTTGCCATCCGCTCTGCTCTCTGAACGAGCCTGATCTGGTCGTCGAGGGCCGGGCTGGACAGCAGTGCCTCCCATTGCTCACATGAGGTGTTCATGTTGTGGTGTTCGAGGTTGTGTAGTGTGCACTCTCATGTAATGTGGTACAGGGTTGGTGTGGCCCCGCACCATGGGCATTCATCCCTGTAAGATGTGGGGTGCATGCGGTGTAGTGCGTGTAAGTTTTGTAGGTTCTGGTTTGGAGTCTACGCCATGCAGTGGCCTCCTTCGTCACAAGCTTTTGATGAGGTGGTGGATACCGTAGGCGTCGCCTTCTGTGGTAATTCAGTATTGTGGCATACTGGAAGTCAACTGGCTCCAGGTCCGCTGCAGTCGACGTAAGGAGCGCTCGGTTGTGTACAAAGCCTCGAGCTGCCCGGTCGGCGTGCAGGTTACCCGTGATGCCAGAGTGGCCTGGTATCCATATGACGGTCTGTATGTAGTAGTCGTCCTTGCCTTCCCTTGGTATTTGTGCAAGGACATGTGCCGCAGGCACACCAATTCTGCCCTGCAGGAAGTTCCTGCAGGCCTGTTGGGAGTCTGTGAGTATTGTCAACGGCTTGTTTGCATGCAGGCCTTCGCGGATGGCAAGTGCGATGGCCAGCTCTTCGGCTTCTGTGATCTTGCAAGGGTGGACAGATGCTCCAGAGGTTATGTGGCCTCGGCGGTCGCATACCACTGCCACTGCTCCTTTAGTCGTCGTCCCATACATGGCGGCGTCCGTAAAACGGGCTGTAGTTTGGAATCGATAGGTTTTCTGGAAGTATTGGGCAGTGTGGATTTCCCCTGGATAGTGGATAGGTGGTTTCACGGCATAGCAGCCCCACGCTGCAGTGAAACCACCTTATCAAATGGGTCACATGCGGTTCAATATACGTCTATTCGTTCATTTTGAATACTGAAAGATTCGTCCGAATATTCGAAGTGCTTGAATATTCGTCCATCTCTACTTTTTGGCACGTAGGTCATTTTTTCTATGAATGCTGTGTATATAGTGTTATTTGCTTTAGTGGTAATGACCCAACTCTTCAGTGCCCTGTGGTATCTTGTTTATGCAGGTAGCCACATTCTTACTGAAGTCAGCCCGCAGGAGAGCCAGGAGGAATCTGCAGGAGAGCTCATTCAGCTTATCTGTGCCGGCTGCCTGAACGGCTTCGAGTCTGAGGACTTGTTTGCTGCTCACATTTGCACAGGCCACCAAGGGTAAGTTCACCGCTGGCTGCATTCACAAGCTCCTTGTGGCTTACGCGGCAGTGGACTCTCTGTATGCGCTCAGATCTGTTTCAGTGTTATAGGCTTTTGTAAAGTGAATATACCAAAGCAGAGGCTGTGTCATTTGCTCGTACGGGCTCCCTGATGCCTTTATGCTGTTTACAATAATCTTAGCACACATTCAAACAAATTTTCATTAGTGTTCACTTTAGCTTTAGGCAGGCAAAGGAGACAGCCTATGGTTGTGAAGACATTGTTCACACCATGGTTGCACCTCATTATTCATTCAAATCGGGTATTAGTCTCCATCTTGAGATTTGTCCGACCGCTAAGGGCAAAATAAGTCATGCATCATTGATATAGTTCTCTCCTTTTTTTTTTTTTTTTCTTTTCTTGGTTGTGCAGACAAGGCCAAGAGCAGGCCTTCGTGGCTGATGATTCTGTGATCAACATGGTCACGGGAGATGGCACGCTGTCATCAGCGGATCTTGGTGGAAGCCAGCTGGTGGCCACGACAGAAGACGGTATCACCACAACTGTGGCAATAAATCCACAAGAGGATTTGGCCACGCAGTTAGCCCGGGCTGTAGCTGAAGCCACAGGCCCAGGCCAGGTGACTGTGTCTATAAACACGGCCGACGGCATAGCAACCATTAGCCAGGACCCACGAGATCTGGCAGACTTCCAAGGCATGGAATCCGTGACCATGGACTCTGCCGACCTGGAGCTTACGGACCAACAGCACCAGATGTCCTCATTGCAGCAAGAGGGAATGGAAACAAACGAACAGGAAGGGGGCGATGAGCTCGTCATACAACAGCTCGGAGAGCCTGCAGAGGACAGGTCACCACAGCAGGAGCCTGAACAGCAAGAGCATGCAGCTGCAGAAGAGATGATGCATGCCGAAGAACAACCTGAGGAGCAGGCACAAGCGGAGCAAGAACAAGAGGAACACCAGATGGAAGGCACCATGCATCATCAAGCACCCGAACACCAGGACACTGCCATGGAGGCCGAGATGAACGAACAAACAGCACAGCTGCTGATGGCTGCCAATCAGGAAGGCCTGGAGCACCTGGCCGTGGAGTCTGAAAACGGCGAAGTGATCCACTTCGCCATTGTTCACCATCCGGAAGAGTCTCAGGAAGGAGTAGCCGTCACCTCAGAGGAGATGGCCATGCTGGCTGCTGGCGGAGACGGTGCAGCATCGTCTCTGGCTCGCATTATGACGATGGACACATCGTCGTACATGGTATCCGGCGACATGACCACAACGTCGGCACAACTGGGCAGCGAGACGAAAGTGGTAGGTGCTCTTAACACCGAGGCACCTTTGCTGTCCGTGGGCTCTGGTGATCTGTGCACCTCTCGAGAAACATACGACGTGGGACAGGGTGAGACCGCTTCGGAGGCCATGGCCGAAGGCACCGAGGGCCAAGAGCAAGCCATCACGCCCGAAGGCATGGCCTATGCCGAGACCCCTGCCACCGGTGAAGGTGACCAGATGCCCATTGTCATGATGGTACCAGGGGGTCAAGAAGGCTTGAACATGGAGGGTGAGGAAGGGTTTGCCAATGCGGCTGTGCTCAAGGTTCCCACCTCGGATGGTGGGGAGAGGGTGCTTCTGATTCCCATCAGCTCAGAAGGCGGGAACACGGTGTTCGCTTTGCCAGGAGGACTGACACTTGGAGGGGTTGCCGAAGGACAAGAAGGGTCCGAAGCACAGCAGGGCTGTGTGACAGTGGCCCTGGATCCTGCCTCAGCAGCCAATGTTGGTGAGGACCATGGCATTCTCACATTACCAATGGTGACGGACACAATGACAGGCCAGGTATCAGTGCAGTTTGCTCCCGAGCCAGGAGAATAGGTTTCTTTGTGACAGCACAGGCAAAAACGTTGTGTGGGGTGCTTGCAGGAATGGTGCATTCTGTTCTCTATGTGCCGGTCTCACCATATTGTTTGCCTTTGTGTTTCCGGTGAGGCCATGTTAATAAGCTGTGCTTGTGTGGGTTTGAAGCACACAAATTGAACAGATGGTCAAGGGTTTCCATCATTTTCTGTAATTTCGTTGTCTTTTCCTTGTGCCTTGTTGTATTGCAGTGGTTCCCTTCGGTCTTTTTGCCCCTTCTCTCGCTCTCTTTTGCACAAGCAAAATGTTGAAAGCCTTTTGGTGTTCTAGGTTTCAATGTTGAGAACAGATGTTTTGTATTCCAGCAGTATGTCTCCCGTGATCATGCAAAAGGAAGTAAAGACTCCCAAAGACAAGGCTCTTATGGCTTCCCAAAGTACAACTTGACACAGTCTGCACTTCCATCATGTCCATTTTTAGTTCATTGTTCATTCCGAGCTAAAATTCAAAGCAAGCAAACTGAATTGTGACTGATCATCATACTTTTCTTTGTAAAATGTTGTTGGTATCGGGCATGGAATGGATGCCAAGTAATAAAGTTACACTTAAGCACAATCATCTCATCAAACTTACAAAATGGAGTCATGTTTCAAAAGTCATGAAGCGCTACTGTAAATATACTTGCATTGTTTCTTTCAACTATACAATTGTAGTATGCCACTGCTGTTGTCCACCGCAGGATTTTCGCGAATTGGACTGCACAGTGGTATCTTGTACATTTTTTGCTGTCAATAAAGCATGTTCACCACTCTTAAGCTTTTGTTAACAGAATGCTGTGCAGATTCTCCTGTTTTGCTTATAATATGAAAGCAGGATTGGTTTTTGTTGCCTCATTATTTATTACTGCTTCATGCAGTTTTGTAGACTTTCATACTTGTTCATGCAATTCCTAAATATGTGAACTTCATGTATAAATTATGTTCAATCTCAAATTATGTTCAATCTCATCAGCTTCATCAATGATCATTACTTAGTCCAAACAGATAAGGCATAATGTTCAAATCCATCAGCCCTGCATAAAATTTTGCTATAGTTAATAAGAAGATGGGACAAACAGTTCCCATTTCTAAGTTACGTGTGGATGCACTGCACTTGTGTTGCTGGGTTTCTTATGTGGTCTAGCTTGTCCATTGCAACAGCTTCTGACAGGCTCTTTGGCATGAATGTACAGGTACAAGTAACATGGACAATAACACTGCAAAGTTGCTCTCTTTGTTGCCTCTCCTCCTCGATCATGCCAAACAGCCAGTTTCATTTGATCACCTTGAACATGTGTGCTACTTGAGTGGCATTTGTTATCAGTTGTTACAGGAAAAACCTACAAATTTTCATTTTCGAGTGTTGCACTCATTTTTCGAGATGGTGTCGTGTGAAACTGCACTGCAAGCATTCTCTGCAAGAGTGAAGTCCACAACCTTAAATGGGGCACTAATAAGGCTAAACAGTTTACATCTACTGCCAGTGTGTGCAACCGGTTTTTAGAGATGCCGTTAGTGATGCAGAACTATCGGTAAATTGACTATCGATAGTATCGATAGTTTTTTTAAACTATCGATAGTGTAAACAAACTATCGATAGTGTTACTATCGACAAACTATTGAAAGTGTATCGGTGGTACCATCGCTAATATTACTAGCGATATTACTGCCACGCGTTTTTATTGCTTTGTTTTGACGTATTTGAGTTGCACCCACAAAGACTGTTAGCAACGTTTGACGCAGACCACGCCATAATGTTTGAGAAGCTTCACAATTGTTTGAAAACATTCTATTAAGATTACGTGCCGGACGCGAAAAGTCAAGTTTTCGAGAGCTTACGCGAGCACCAGCGATAACGCTGGAAGGTTTGACGACTGATGTATAAAGGACGACGCGTTCCACCGATGAGCAGATTACTCAACGGCTGACAACCGCTCCCGCCGCTATCAGTGCGCAGCATGTATCGCTTGTATTTTGAGTTTTGGTTTTCTGGGCACAAGTTCACCCAAATTACCAGCTTCACTTAATTTATGAGCAATTCTTGGCAGAGAAATTAATTATTTCCGCAGTGAAAACGGCGGAATATATCCACCAATAAATTCGTATTCAAAAGCAATCAGTTACACCTTACAATTGACTTCTTGATATTTCTTTGTTTTGAAATCATAAAATTCAATGTCAATTTGAAGCCGCGCAGTCCCACCACATCTAAAGACTTCCTTTCCGCTGTAGCTGAACAGTTTGGCTTTATGATCATGTGTCAGCAAAGCACTCTGGTGAAGAACACAATTACGTCAACTTTCTTGTTCTTCAGCCTGCTCCTCCGGCTCCCCTATATACCACGCGCGCGGGGAACAAAGTTTATTCTGCAGTGAGTCCGCGCTGTTGATTTTATACTATCGATAGTACCATCGAATTTTTTACTATCGATAGCGCTATTGATAGTATTTTTCACCATCGATAGTTCGATAGTGACTCAGCTATCGATTTATCGATAGTACCATCGATAGTTCTGCATCACTAGATGCCGTTAGTTATGGAGAAAGGCTGGGGAGGGAGAAGGTGGCTCCAGTCCAACTTACTCCTTAGCACACCGGAGAAAATTGATCAACTTAATTGACAGCTTCACAACTCGCCATTGCACGTCTTCCACAAACACCATAGTATAAATGAAGACTGAATTATGCCTTTTTTTTTATGCTTACTGGCAAGAGCTATGGTGCAAAGCTAAAGACTATTGAAAATGCAACAAAGAGCATAAACTTCGAACTTTCAGTTTATCATTTCAGTTGACTACCTGTTTCCATGCTCTGGCACAATAAAGCTGTGTGGGAAGTTCATACTTGTCGTCGTCATCGCTTTGACCATTGTCTTTAGCTTGGCACTATAATCTCGCCAGTAGCCATGACAATACCAACTACCCACCCTCTCTTACCTTTTTGTTATGTTTGGCAATTTCTGGCACAAGAGGCATCGCTGAAGCTGGCCTTCAGTGGTTCTCGCACTTCATAATTTAAGCAACAGAGGGTGTGCTCCAGCACAGTGTCGACTCTTGGCCTGTGTCAAGTCGTCAGTGTATGTTGCCGTGACGATGCCTTGAGCGTGTGTGCATGTTTTCAGTGCATAGTTTTGGTTATTGGTTTTACCAACACCAATGCAACTTTCATTCCCACAGGGTATTGAAATGCTTCTTGTCATGTAGTTTACAATCATGCAAGCGCATGCTTGATTACAGGACTGACCTTCCTCGGTGGGAGGGTCTGGTTTCTTATTTATCGAACATTTAATTTGCTGGGTTTTACGTCCCAAAACCATATTGAGAGAAGCTGTAGTGGAGGGCTCTAAAAATTTCAACCACCTGGGGTTCTTTCACGTGCGCCTAAAACTATGCTCACTGGCCTCTAGCATTTTGCCTCCATAGAAATGTGGCCACCACGGCTGGGACTTGATCTCGCAACCTTTTTGAACATTGCCTTTAATTATATCAATGCCCTTACTCATTATTGCTGTGCAAAGCATACAAACGCTATGTTGTGGTTCAAGATCTACTTAAACCAGCCTGTTTACTGGAACTGATCAAGCATGGTAATAAAATACTAGGCGGTTTCAATTACCCCACAACTATTAAGCCTGAAGCAGAATGCAAGGGAACCAGGCACTACAGAACAGATTCACTGCCAAGTAGTACCATACCTGTTTTCACATGCGCAATGCCATGGCTTTCCCCTGCCTAACATGGACATTCGTCACTTTATGTCACTATCTACATACCAATTTTTGTATGGTCTAATGTAGAAAAGTTGCAATGGGGTGAGGCACAAATTGTGTATATTGAGTACTTCTAATAAAAATTATGTTCTCTTGATTTAATGATTGAGAAAGGGATCCAATCAAGGAGCCAAATTTTCGTTGGGTACAGCCATATTTTAAAGCCTAGAGCTAATGAAGTCGAGAACAGCAAAGGTGAAGTTATTAGTAGATGTGTTTAGCTTTCATGTTTTGAGCGATTCTCACTTTACTTTCATTCGTCAGCCTTCATTCACTAGTGCAATGTGTACAGCATTGTGAAATTGGCACAGAGGTGCAAAAGTCCCGTCTCTTTCTATGTCGTCCTTTGTGCATGTTCGCTAGCAATATGGAAGCATACATCACAATGCATTGCAGATAAATGTTATGCAAGTTTCCTTCTTTTCAATGAGAACACTAGCACAACAGATCATGCCATTGTCAAAGGCAATGGCACAATTCATTGTGCATTTTGACACTTTAAAAAAAAAAAAAAAACCTTTTCCAGAGAGACTTCAGTTTGCTGTAGTGAAGCAATAAACTTCTACATCTCAATGCATGTAGAATACTCAAACAATACATTACTCTTAGTAAACTAGTGAACTAGTGAAAGACACAGAGGACAAGCTGAAATCGCGCAAGCCTAATAGCCATAAGCTCTCCTGAACAGTAAACTTGCTAACCACCATTTTGAGACAAGACAGACATCACAAAGAATTGACAACTCCTTTAATGAACAGCACAACTGTTCCAAAAGCACATAATAAATAGTGTCCAATGTACAGGAAGGTGGGGGGGACACTTCTAAGCTTTTTTTTTTTCCCTCTCCTGCATTAGGTGGACAGCTTTACATAAAATGACAACAGGCACAAGAGGTTCCTTTTGTTAACGAGCTCAGATACACTTGCACTGTTGGTTCTGTAAGTCATGTTCAAGACCAAGGGTGGCAGAGGGTGGAGTTGTCGGCACCTCTGCTGGCACCACTTGGCCGTCCCCCGCCGAAGGCCAGGTCTTCTGTCACAGCTCTTCATACATTTACTGTAACAAATCACACAATTAGTAAGCCTTCTATACAACACAATGCAATTTAATAAAAGGTAATGTCAATTGCATACCTCTAAAGTACACATGCAATACCTTATCACAGGACAATTTTTTTTGTGCAAAAATTGGAGTAATATTTTCAGAAAAAGGTTTATAGCCTGAGAATGGCAAGGCCAACTGAAAACAAAAGTAAAATTTTTCAGAAAACCGCTACTTTGCAACACTACTCTTCCCTTTCGTTTATTTCACATCGAGATTAGCGTCTGCATTATCAAGAGTTCAAGGGTGCCTCTGCAATGGCAAAAATGTCATGATCAAGCAACCATAACCCACCATTTTCTCTTCATCCAGACCATGTTTGAAGAACATCATCACCGCCTTCTCTCCTCCACCATCCTGTTCACGGTACTCCAGAGGCCAACAATACCCTCGGCATTGCAGGATTCACCTGCAGTAATCCAAGAATTGCTTAACGATTTGCTTTCCAAGAGCTTAAACAAGTAAGAGAGAGAAAAGCAAGCATGTTGCACTATCATGTCAGCTAAGTAGAACTTTTGTACTGCTACTCAACTGTGCCAAATGATGTGCCATGTTTAATGTAGCATCCTCTTGAATCCAGAAGACACAGGCAGAGTGCACTTCTGGGAGTACAAGATGCAGAGCAACGGCAAGGCTTGCAGTAACAAGATTAACAATGTTTTGTAGCCCTTTCAGTAGGAAAAAAAATTCTAAGAATGCTTAAGGCCTTTGCAGAATGTGTTCAAGCTAAAAGCAACATCTTTGCAGGACATTTTCAAACAATAACTCACTGACACCACCAAGTTTACTGGCAATAGTATGCCTCAGGTTGAGCATCTGAGATTACAATATTGTTTTGACATGATACATGATTTAGCCTTATGGCAGTAGGGGCAGGCAGAGAAGTATGCCTGCCCAGGCATTGGCTATTCATGCTTTGCCCCTTGTGTTTACCGCAATTTTCCCGCAATGCTAGTGTGAAGATACAGATATGCAAGAAACGTATGAAAAAAGTGAAGCCCTGTACAGTGAAGTCAAGTGTCTAAATGCTAAATTGAGAAGTGTCACCTGCCAGTACCATCAATACAATCAGTTAACTTTTGCAAGAACGGGTTATTTTCAACTTGTGAGGAGGCTCGTCAGTGTCACAATCTGTTAAGTTGCTTTGCCACGTCACTGTAGTCTCTTCCATAATCTGGCTTAGTATTCACTCAGATGTGCCCGAGTGAATGTAGGTTTGGCAGGCGCAACACACTGGCATTTACACGGTACAAAGGTGTAAAATGCCCGCTTTTTTTTTTTTTGCACTGCGGTGTACTTTGAACACACTTGACGCACTACACATCCACAAAAACCAATATAACCCAATGGAAAAATACAGCAATATACCTTTGAGTAATAACCCTTTCACTCTTGCAGGTGGTCATTTATGAGAACCACAAGCTGCTTAGAGGCCAACTCCAGCAATTTTTTTTTAGGTCAATGTATCTCTGTGAAATTCGCTGGTAAATCCTTTGCACACTTCTGTCATATATGAGAAACTACAGACTTGAAAGATGCACAGACTGCTTACAAACTAAGTTTATTGATCACCTTAAACGGCCAGTTTGCTTCCCACCACAACTGCTGGCCACAATGTCTGCGACCCTTATGAAGTCTGCCTGAGCACAGCTACGGAAGTGTCAGTGCAGGGGTCGGGGGATCCAGCATATTAACCACTGCAGAGTTAAGGCAATGATGGCATGTCTTTAACCAGCACCTTGTTGGCATCCTTGACCTCAAAAAGTTTTAAAGGTCAACCCATTCAGAATTACGCCCCTAACGAAAATGTGTACCAGCAAGGAAGCAGAGTAATTTGTTTACACTGTGCATGCATGGTTTCTCTCTCCACCGTCAGATGGCACCACCTGTCCAGTCTGCAGAAGTTTGTGGCTACCGTAACCAGGTAAAAGGTAAGTTTGCAGTTGGCAGTGTTTGATATAGCGGCGATAGCATCGAAGTTTAATGCAAGCAAAGTACAAGTCAACTTGCACAATACGCAGTGTGCTGTACACAAATAGACCTGGTATACCATACAGAAAGTTTCCATACTTATCGATAAGTCAGCACCACCAAGACCTTTTTCAACCAGGGACGATGAACGAATGGTGAGGTGTGGTCAACTTTCTGCTAAGCGCCTTTCATCCTCCACCTTTGTGCTGGCCAGGCCGACATGACTGGCACATTAGGTTTGTGCCCTTTTAAACATCACGTGAGGACAGTACTGATGTTAGGTTTCAGTTTTGTGCTTTTTTGCACACTGAATATTTTCATAATTTTCTGGAGAATTTCTATTATCAGGCACGTCACAGGAGCGTTTTAAGAACACAAAATAGTAATTGCCTATAGTTGGATACAACCAAAGAAGTCTGTAGAAGCCCTGCCCAGATGACCAAAGCACCCTATCGCCTCCTCTACTAAATAAATAAGCTCTACCTGCTGTCTGGCTCATGATAGTCTGCAGTGTGCGCCCATAGGTGTAGGCTTGTGTGCACCCCCTTAGAGGAGAAATATGCCGTGGACTTCTAAGTTGTATACAACTATAAATAAATTAATAAATAAATACAAAAAAACAGAGTTTGACATCCAAAAAGCACAAAAACACGTATGTGGAAAGGTAACTCACCGATGAAGAACTGGTAGTCATCCAGCTTCGGCAGCACCTTTTTGACCGCAGTGGTGAGTTTGCCCTTGGCGTCCTCAATCTCCGGCCGATTTGCCTTCCTCCTTCCACTTCTCCTGGAGGGCCTTGGTGTAGGACTTCAGGTAGTTCTTGTAGTCGGCCTTGGTGAAGCAGGTTTCAGTAAGCCTCATGTTCAGCACCAAGTCAAGACCACTCTCCACGTTCTCATCGGTGCCCTCGTCAACCTCCTCAGCAGAGGGGTTCGCACCGTCCAGCTGAATCTCGCCCTGCTTGCGAGTCACGTGCTGCATGCCAAACGATACCAATGATGAGCATGTACACCAGGAATGACAAGTCAACCCCATGTCTAACCGTTTACACACATGAGGGAGTAATCGCAAATATATAGTAGAAGCCATAAGGCAACAACTGACTAATGAATGATAGCGGGGTTTTCACATGGCAAACCAAATATGAGCAACAAGGTAGTTGCTTGGGCTGGTTGGTGCAACATACTTAAGAAAAGACCCGAGTGCGTTCTGTCCAATCTTACCCTCTTTAAGCATTCTGCACACTAAAAGAGGTTTTTTGTCAAGCATCACTATGAGGCACGTCGGTGGGAACTCCAGGTCAATTCTGACCACCTGGGGTTCTTTAATGCACCTAAATCTAACCATGTGTTTTTGTGATTCATCTGCGATACTCAGTATCACAGCAGTACACATGAGGTACACATTCCCATACAGTACTAGGTTCATGATCCCATCAGCATTAGGCGAGCCACAGCAACAATAAAAAATGTTGACGTGCTGCCAGTCTGACCACAGACTGGCCACCTTTCAGAATTGCCGAAGGCCTCGGAAGAAAAGTCAACCTCTTGTAAACAAAGCCCGATAGACGAAGTTTGTCAATGCGTTAGCCGTGTTAACACACGGGCGCCTCTTCTGTCATTAACTGGTTAGTGTCTATAGAAAAAAGGTACAATCTACGTGGAGGCGGGGATAACGCGGACGTACTTCAGTAGAATTGTGACACTCGCTTGCTCCACCCACCGACTGCTGCTGAAATGTTTCACAGATAACACATCGCGTGCAAGAGATCACCGACCTCAAATGACGTCACGAAGGTGACGGCACGCCTCGTAATGAGAGCGTACTTGTACGATGCGCTAACGCAACGTCAAGGACGCATTTTTTTTTCCCCCTTGCTTGTACCTGCAAGTGCCACTCAACGCACGCCGGCTTTTCCGCGTTCTGCACGATGTTACAACAAATATGAAACTTCGAACACTGCGCAATTCCCTGCAGCTGCTGTCCACTGAACCACGGCGAACCGTGAAGAATGAAAAAGCGGGCTGGATTCCAGTCCCGAAAAGACGGTTAGACCATACAATGGGTAGGGTTCGTGCAATCGTTTCAAAACGAACTACGCATTCGGAGTGACGTAACACTGATGGTCTGTCATAGAACGCACCGGTTTGACAAGAGCCGCAGCGCGCGTAACTACGCAGTTGAGATTTAGTTCACCGCCCGGGTGAATTGCAATAATGACTTACGTGACATTCGATTTCGTAGATGCAGTCATCCACCAACTTGTACTTGCTGGAATCGGTGAACATCTCGTCACCTGCGTAAACGACATTACGACATCACATCACCGAACTAACGTTTGCGAGTTATTAAGGAGTCATCGAAACACACTTACCGGAGATCTTATCCTTAAAAATCAGCATGGTTATTTATGAAGTGGGATTGCACCCGCTGCTAAAAGACAGTACACCTCCGCCTACGGCAGCAAATGGGGGAAAAAGGCTCTTCGAGAGGTCGCTTCGCGCTTAAATAGCATTGCCAGTTCATCAAGCCGCGTTTCTCAGGATGATTATAATTTGTCAACTGTATTCTAAAAAACTGTTTCAACCCTATTGCTGCAAAAATAAAAATATAACTGAAAGGCATTTGAAGCTGACACAAAGTTGAAAGCTGACAATGGTGACATACAAATCTCAGAGGTTATGTTCTGCTGGTTGCATGCGGCGGAAACGGTTATGGGAGCCTGTTGGGTCAGCTTTCATGTCATATCTAAACTCCATGCCACAAGTTAGCTCGAGTAAAAGTAACACATATAAAGGCTATGCTTCAAGTGTCATTCTAAATTTTGGAAGTGGACAAATCGTCTTAGCTGCCATGTTTTAAACGTACGCTCTTAAGGAACAAAAACTAATCTTGGAGGCCATCGTTATGCTTGCTGCATGCGGCGGAAAAGAATGCTTGAGCCCGAAGCTACCAGCTGCCGTGCGTAGTCAGTGGCATCGTGTGAACATCAACTGCCGCCATGCTTGCCGCCAATTGTATTTGAAAACAGTTCGCCATAGTTCCATAGTCTGCGGCCCATAACTACTGACAATTCGTCAACATTTAAAGAGGAAACCGACCCGAAATGGCCGGGTAAGCTTTTCGTGACCTATAACACAGGTGCTGCAGCGTAGAAGTAATTAGGGTGTGGCACCTTTCATGTGACGACTCCTACTCGCGGTTTTACATTTGTACCGACCCCTCACAAAACTGCTGTGGTTGAGCGTTTCCGTCTAAGTCCTCACAAATCACATAAGTCAGTCTGCCTATCCTGTCTCTACTTTCACACGAAAGCGCACTTTCCAAGTTCTTTTTTTTTATTTGCGTGTAACATCTGCTCAAACGAACGTTCCTTCTACTCGCAGCTTTTTTTACGTTGCCGTTTTTTGTTTTGTTTTTTCGGTAACATTTGACGTTTTCTCTTTGTTCGCCGTCTCTTGCCTCCCTATTTTGTTGCTCGTATTTAGAAAGATGTGTCACATTGAATGACTACATACGTGCTCTGGATCTGAGGCGATGCCGTTTTGGCACGCTTTAATCGGCATTGAACTTTAGAAGGCTGTAATGACGAGTAAGCTAAACTGAGTATGCGCCTTATTTTTGATACCATAATAACTGTTCCGCAAAGGTTGATGTATTGATTTGCTGAGTGATGTAAGTTCACGTAGCTTTCAGACCTTTAAATTTAAATTTAAACTTGTTGCTGGTTTCTCATTGCAAGAACATCAGTGACAATTGTCTGCATGATTCTTCTGTGACCTCGGGCCCTCAAGTCGGACTTCAGCTAAAAACTTTCCGAATTAGTTTCTTGTACTTTGCCTGACTTTTTTTAGTATTTTTATTTTAGTCATAATGTAAATACTGTAAGCCCTGCAAAGTGCCCAGATAAGTTTTTTTGGTGTAGAAGCATCCTTACAAAATCACCTTGTGATTCTCTTTAGTTTCTCTTTAATATCTAATGTGTTCGCCGGAAAGTCAGAATTTAATCGACACCAATGTACATATTGTGAATAGAAAAACATATTTCATTGAATAACTGCAGAAGATTGTCATGCAGCAAAACATTGTTATTATTGTGCAGCGTTTTCTAAAACCTTCATTTTACCTGTAACTGTCAAGAGTAATGAGAGTACGTGTGCAGCATAGACTGTGTTTTCTGAGTGTTGACATGGAAGATGCAGCTGTATAGTCCTGAACAGTGAACTTTCATACCTTTCGAACAGATTCGTTGCTGCATCGCTGATCTGTAAACAATTGCTAGACATAGATTTGAAGGGAAAGGTAGTGCGAGTTGCTAATCTGCAAAAATGCGTGTCGTGCATTGCAGGACCTCTTTCTGTTTGGTGTCTGCGCTTGCGCAGCTGCGTGAAAAACAGACGAAGGCCACCAGGAACTTAGCGCCGAGAATGAACGTACACTAGGTCAAGTTGAAGGTGTCTTGAACAATCTAAGGACAGCTGCAAACTCCGTGTAAGTAATTACTTTGCTTTCTCTTCCATGGTTCGTTATTATGCTTTAGCAGAATTTCAACTCGGATTTGTCAGTAATTGAGACGGCAAGTCGTATGTAGCGCGGAAGGGCCATTACTTGAACGTGACCAAGTTGGCAAGTACGGTAATTTAAAGGGCTACTTACCAGGTTTGGGCATTTCAAAGTAACGAGCGTCACACGTAAGTCGAACGGTGATGATTGTGTCTGCAAGGTGTGATATGGTTGCATGGCATGAGCACAGTCAATTTAAAACGGAAGGCCACACATCCTTCATCTTGTTAATAAAGTACTGTTGACTGACACGGCAGCTCGTTATGCTTTTCCTTAGTAGTACAAAATGAGAAGCCACATAATTTAATTCGTCAGGTAACGCGATTTGAGTATTGATATACACTGTAATCCTAAAAGCAATGCGCTCTTTGCATGGAAAGATAGGCAAGTTTCTGAACACTGCAGGGAGGGACATCATGGAGTGCATTCATCATATACACCAAAGCACTAGATAACTTGTGTAATAATGTTGCTGTGTGAGACCTGCACCTTTGTACAGGATGTTGCTCATTTTGTTCCCCTCTTCCAGTGTCCTCATTTTCGTACAACTGCTAAACGTGCATATAGTATATTGTGCTCAAAGATGTCTGCTGTTGCAACTTGCTGTTTTTTGGAACTTTCGTGCAAATTATCCATGCTGTAAAACTTAGTATTGAACTTGTGCAGACAGTCTGAGCGTGTGTTTCTTTTTTCCTCAATACCCAGAGAGTGCGAGTTCGCCGTTCCAAGACACCTGGCCGAAAGCTGAAAGCTCGCGTCAGTGCCAAGAGTCATTTTCCACTCAGTGAGTGTCCAACCACTTTCATTTCTGACTTGACGTGGGTGTATTTTCAGACGAGTTCAGCAGACATCCATGAGCAACACTTCCGAAATTTTTATGAAAATAATTGTAGATATTTATGCTTACAAATTTCTAGGCTCTATCATACAGCTGACGCTTGTGTGGCACTTTTCATAAAGGGGCCCAAGCAATCATTGAAAGACTTCATTGAAGGAGTTTATTGCCTCACGCATTAGCTGCCAGAAAAAATTGTTAGAATCCGTCAAGTATGAGCGGAGTTTTCATAGATTTGTCGCACGCTTTAATTTTTTTTAATCAGTTTCTGTTTCGTACCAGCGAGCACGCTGAAAACTACCCTGGCGGTGGTGACCATGTGGCAAGAAGCTTTGTTTGTCAGCGCTCGTTGTGAACTTGAGCACTTTTCTTTTTCTCTTTCTTTTATTTATTTATTTATTTTTTTCAAGTGTGAGCGCGTGCAGGCACATTGTGGGATCCTGCAGCATCGTGATCCTACGTCGTGGGATCCTGCAGTGTCAGAAATTATTATACTGCCCAACTTTCACGCTCTTGAAGGAGAGTTGCAGTATTTTAGATAAATAAATAAATAGTGCAAATAAATTTTGCTAGCATGAAGTGCAAATGCTACCTTGGATAGGAGCACATGCTTTTTCTCACATACGAATGGCAGTGTGACGTACGACTGAAATATGTCTAATCAGTGGTCCTATACTGTTTCTTAGCCTTAGCATCCAGCTGCTGTGCTGAAGTTCTATATCCAAACAGCTTTTATCTGGCCTTTTCAGTTCTTAATTTCCCCAGTATGCATGAAACTTGACTTTGTGTTATCTGAAAAACAAGTTTGTGTGTGAGAGTACTTTTATAACTAAGCACCATACTGTATTGTGCACCGTTCCTGAGCCAACTGTATGCTCTTTACATTGTACAAAATTTTTGCATGAATCAATATTGGTATGCTTTTACTTTTTAGGATAGTAGACTCTAACAATGTCTGCATTTTTATTTTTCCTTCATTATAATGTTAGTAAAAATAGCGTGTATTAGCTCCAGAGCAATAAGATTATGATATGCTGTGCTTGAATCTGTTCGTTCTGTCACTCAGAATTGTGAAGTTTCAAAAACAATTTCAAGTAACCTTCTTATCCTTCGTCTTTATCGAGCAAATATGCCAAACCATGCTTGTTTTTGCATCCGTGTCCCACAGAGCCGCACCAAAGCGAAAGACTCGTTCAGTATCAAAGGGTTCCAAGAAGAGTTCAACAAAGAAGAAAACATCAACTGTCCAAGACGAAGAAAATCGTCCACATCGTCGGAGGACCCGGAGAAGGAAAATGCTGATGTGCAACCCAAATCTGCAGTAAGGTCTACCAGGGCTGCCAGTAAAAAGGGACCACCTGCTATCAAGGTAGATGATGCTACACCAAAAGAAAAACCAAGCCTTCGCCAAGTAGCAATGTTGTGTTCTATTTTATTTTGTTTCCCAAAGATCATATCCTGCGTGATAGTCTTCTGAGACACAGTTGTAGCCCCTCTATACCACGCTGGATTAAAATGAAGTGCTGACGCACATTTTAGATGCATGGCTGTTGCAAGCCATGTAATACTCCTAGTACAGTGTAATACGATGCTTGCCTATGAAAGGGTACACTAGCCAGCACATTTTAGTTCAGCCAGAACGCGATGGAAGTGTCATTAGAAGGGGGGCATTCCTCAAATTTTTTTACTCTTTCTTTCCTTTTTTTTTCCTTGTGGTCGACATTGTTATTTGTCTCTATCACTGGAAACAGTGTAGGGCATTGAGGTTGTAGCCAGCCCTCACGTGCAAGCGCTCTTATAAAAGAATTTCTTGTATTTTTTTTTTGTAGCAAAGCGTGGCAAGTGGTTCAGTCATGTCTGGTAACAGCTCTATTGTTGCCCTTCAGAGATTAATAGAATGGAGTAATGGCAGTGTTGCAGGTCTTGTTGGTATGGCATGCAGTTGCATCATTCCAGCAATTTAGGGGGCACATTTGCTAACTGTTAAAGGGAACTGGTACCCTAACTTGTCCCTAACCTAATATAGTCTTGACATCTACTGTAAAACAGGTTTAATTTTTTTTCTCCCAGATATGAACCACAATAAATGCCTGTAACATCACTTGAGCTTAGCCATAGCCTACAGCTTAATGCATTTACTACAGCATTTTATGGATATAAAGCTGCATGATTATAAGGGGGCAGACTGGTCTTTGGGACTCGGAAATGTAAAAAAAATATGTTTTTCGAAAATAACATTTTGGTTTCAGCAAGCATTTTCTACTTGCCTGCAAATTTTCATACTCCAGGGTGCAGTGATTTTTTTGTAATATCATTTTGACTGCCCAGGTTCTTGGTGCCACCAATTTGCAGCAACAGCAAAAAATGGGGAGCCTGCTTTGAGCCATCTTTATAATTTGCCAGCGCATGTGTCCAAAGCTCTGGTACCAATTTATGAGCACCTTGTCAGAGATAGAGCTTCTAGAAATGTGTCAAAGGAGTAAATGAAAGCCTTCGTTCACTTATTTGGGCTTTGGCGTCAAAGGAACAGAATGCTTCACTATTTATGGTTGAAACTGTAGATGCAGATGCAGTAATGAAGATCAAATGTGGCAATTTGAGAACCTCGTTAGGTATCTTGGTAGAACTCAGTCCAAAACCCAGCCTCCCAAGCATCAGATTGATGAGTGAGGGGGACAGGCACCAAGTGGCCGAGTCTAATCTCAAACATGCCACAGCCAAGAGTGTCCAGCTGGTACTAAATAAGGGCCATTACAGCATTAAGCAGCAGTCAGATTATATTCATGGTGTCTCTTGGTGTCTGCACTGCAAAATATGCACATTCTACTGGTTATTGTTAAAATGAACAGTGTGCAATTTCATTTTTACACTTTTCTCAAAATGTAAATTTATGAACATTCAATTTTGAGGCCTATATATCTTGGCATCTAGGGCAGGTACAATGATAATTCTTCTTGTAATGGAAAAACAAATATTTAGAGAATTCAAGTATGAGAGCAGAATTTGAGCACAATCCTTGTTAATTATTTAGTCATCAAAATTGTAACACAATGCAAAGTGCTTTTCAGAATGTATTTCATTCTGCTCTAAAATAATTAAGAAAAGCAAACAAAAACTGCTTGCACGCTTTCAATCTTCAGTCATTAGTGAACATTACCATATTTTAAATTTTGCTTCTAATTGAGCACTTTAATTTATATCGAGGCCTTAAACAATAGGGGGTGAATTTAAGTTATCTCAGGAACTAGACGAGTTAGAGGAAAAGTAATTACATATTTGAAGTCAGCAGAAAAAGCTGCGCAAACCTGTGCAGATTCATCAGAATTGATCGAGAAATAAAGAAAAAAATGTCTAAGATGCGTCTGCCCTCTTAAACTTGCCTAGTTTTTGTGTGTCTAACTGTGCACTTTAAGAGTACCGTTTCGACACCAGCACACCAATTTGTAGAGTGGCATTTGGTGGAGGGATAAAGCTGCACGGCTAAACTTGACTAGTTTTCGTATCTCCATCATTGCAGTTCAAAGGTACTCTTTTGATAACAGTGCACCAATTTGTAGAGTGACATTTAGTGGAGGTATGTGCCTTTTTTTGTAGTCTGTATACATTGAGAACTTGAAGTAGTTCTTCACTATGCACTGTCTAGAACAGTGCAAAGGCGCATTTACATTGTTCGTTGGTCATGTAACACGGACATTAGGCAGCATCTTTTTCTTTTCGCTCCCCACGCTACTTATCTAACCGTTAAGATCCTGCTTTAAACTGTGCTTCATATTTCTTCTCTCTGCAGCCTTTGCGAAGTACGAGACAGACACGTGCTCAGGCGAAGGCCCAGACGGCAAATTTGGTTTCGGCGACCCCACCCCATGGAGCGGGCGTATCGCGGGCGTTGCTCTTCTCACCTGCTAACCGTGCAACCACACCGTCCAAGCAGCTTTTCTCGCCATATGCCAAGTGTAGTGTACAGGAGAAGGCAAGAGCCTTTGAGTCAAAGGAGCCTATCACCCCCTCGCGCGCTGCTGCAACCCCTAAGATTGGCAATGCAACAAGAAATAGAACCACTGCTGTGGCTGCTACAAAAGAAGCAGGTCGCAGTACTCCTTCACCTTTGACACCCATGCATCCTGCATCGGAACTTGTTACTGAGGACAGGATGCCTGCAACTCCTGCAAGTCCGAAGACACCAGCCTTGCCATCACCTTTGAAATCTGCTTCAAAAAATAGTAGCGTAGAGGAAGCGGCAGCGGCCACCTGTGAGGACATCACTCCTACAAATCATCCTGTCAATGAGAAACCCACGAAGAGGGTGTCCAGCACATCTCCGTCAAAGCGCAAGGAACAGCCCTCTTCATTACGTTCCAGTCCTCCTGCCCTAGAACGTGACTCTACAGTAGAGCCCACTGCCACATCGCCGGCAGCTTCCCCAGATGAGAAGCAGGCTCCCTCCACACCAGACACCGAGCCGGTTAAAGAAAGGCGCATTACGAGAGCTTCTGTTGCAGCTGCGCCACTCGCCACACTGTCGAAGACAACCTCACAGGCAACACCTGCTGGCGTTCGAGCGGCTAGTCGCCCGTATCCTGCGTCATCATCGTCGACAGCAGAATCGGACTCTGACGATAATTGGGTGGAATCACCTACCACACCGAAGCGAGCTCGTCTCCCCCCTACAAGCCCTCACATTGGGTCTGGTGTGAAGGTATGTCCTAGCCAACATGGCCACACAGAGCCAGACAAAGAGAAAGCCATCTGAATTTTTTAGGTAGCACTTCCACATGTCATTGTGACATTATGATGCAGGTCAAAGCTTGCCAACATTGTGGAGTAACACGACTAGATGTGATGACATTGCTAAAGCAAATAGACATCAGTGCTGTATGTGTGTGTCTTACCCACTGTGGGGGTCTAGTGGTTATGGTGCTTGACTGCTGACAGGCAGGTCGCGAGATCGGATCCCGGCTGCCGCATTTCAATAGAGGTGAAACGTTAGAGGCCCATGTGCTTAGATTTAGGTGCACGTTAAAGAATTCCAGGTGGTCGAAATTTCTGGAGCGCTCTACTACAGCGTCTCTCGTAATCATATCGTTGTTTTGGGGTGTAAAACCCCCAACAATTATTGTATACGTGTGTCTTGGCTGTGCTTACATGAAACAGCCTCACTGTTCACAGGAAGAAAGTGGGCTAATCTGCTGTGACGTCATGACACATCTATGGCCTTGGTACAGATGCCGATACTCATCTGTAGAAATGGGTATGATAGCGAATTGCTTAAACTGCCCTTGTGCTTGCAGTTATTTTTCTGGGATTTGCAGATCTTGGACCTACGTTTTACACACGCAAAAAGGTGTCATGTCGATGTTGTGTATTTGTTTACATTAGTCATCAAAAGGGAGAATAGAAGTTCCCCCTCATTCTCCAGCACTCGACAGTGGCAGCATTAATTTGCTCTAGCCATTGCTGACAGGCGATGCACACTGCGAAAAGCATGTCTTTCCAGGGGACCTAAATAAGACAGCAAGCCGAGAAAACTTGAGTGTTACTGTTATAGCATTGCAGTCAATGAAAGTTTGCAACCACACAAACATTTCCAAAAAAGTGACATAGTGACTCTATATGAATGTAAGGTGACATCAGGTTACAACCAAAGTGGCCATTTATGTGTTAATAACATCACCAACTTTTTTTGATCTTCCATTGAAAGCACAAGCAACCTGCCATGTAAGCTGACACGTGTAGATCAAGGGAAGTGTCGCACTTCCTTTGAGTCTACTATACCACCTTTTATACACACACAGACACACACACACAAAGGGTCTTCAAATGAAAAGGTACGAAACAACACTGTGGCTATAAATGAACACTTTATTCAAGCAAGGGTTGATCTTTGGCCTTGTTGGTGCGACATATGTATAACGTTAAGCGCAGTACTGCGCTTGTGTGTGTGTCACTCCCTGTCCTGTCCTCGTCAATTCAGTACTGCGCTCAACGGTGTACACTTTATTCAAATCATACAGCATAGGCCTGAGCACAACGATCCCATTGATAAACGAGCCTAAGGATTCCTTGTTCCCAGAATTACTATGGCCGTGACAAGACCCAGTCCTTCATAGTATCCTTGAGTATGTCGTCAGGGTTGAAGCGCATCCCTTTCAGATGTTTTTCAGGGGATGAAACACATAGAAACACGTCCAAGCTGTAGGGCAGATGGTCAAGCTGCTCCCACTTGAATATGGCCAGTTCCACGTGTGTGATCCTGGAAACGTGTGGATGCGCATTATCATGGAGCAGAACCACACCCTCCATGAGCAGCCTTGCTCTTTTGTCTTTGATGGACCTGATTAGGCATCAGAGAGTCTCACAGTCTTCGCTGTATATGGTCACCATCCGATGATGAATGGTGGCTGGTGTAACACCTTCTGCTGTCAGAAATCGGATAATGCCTCGCTGCTCCTCAATCGTAGAATTTTGCAATGTGAACGCCATGCTGTCCTGACACGCACAGCCGCGTCAATTGGACGGCACTCTAATAAGAGCCTCTGTTCTCTCCTGCGTGTGCGGGCACCCCTGCATGCTCAGATCCACGGCAGAGACTCCAATCTCATCCTCAGATGTCTCGCTACATTCTCCCATAGCAGCATTGGCATCTATGTTAACTGTTACTTGTTTACGACATTTCGTACCTTTTCATTTGAACACCCCCCGTGGGTGTGAGTGTGTGTAGTTTCAAAAAAATATTCCTGGCACAGATACCCGCACCGTCAAGATTCATTCGGACATTCTGTTTCTCTTGCTCTCTCTATTTGTTATTTATTTATTTCTTGTTGTTTGTGTGTTCTGACCCCACCTCTTGTCAGGTTCCAACAAATTGCAACTCTGTGTTGGTCAGTATATATGTCTCTCACTCTCTCTCTGACTCGTTTTGCTGTTGTTGTCCTGGGCCCTCCGCTTGTCACGTCCGAACGAATCGCGACGGTGTGTGTATCTGTTAATGTATTACTGGAATCTGTACTTAAACTCGAACGGGGCAACATACAAATTTCATCTGTGATGAAGGCTGGTCCCCGGCCGAAAGCTCAGAATAAATGTTTTGTTTTTCACTGTGACTTTCTTTCATATATATATTTATATAATGCCTTCTATGCTTTCACCTCTTTCTTCGTTGTTGTTGTAGCTGCCACTGTATCTTTTCTTTGGCTGCATGTGGATAGAAGTCTGCTGAACGGAAACTGCAAGCACTGGGGGCATGCTGACTGCAGTGTTCTTATTAAATGTTCTGTTTAAAATTCTCTTGTTTACTCATGTCTGTTGCTGCTTTCTCATTCAAAAATGGAATGTTTTGCTCTCTGAACACCAGCTCAGTGGTGTTCTAGGTTCCGCGAAGGCACTTAGGAAGGACTGGCCAGTACACAAGGCAGCCGCTGGGCGCAAGATTTCGACTACTAGTACTTCTTCCTTCAGGTCGGCTCCCATGACTCCAAAGCAGGTCACACCATCCAAGGCAACACGACTGTTTACCACAAGTGAAGCACGACAGGTAAACATTCTTGATGCTCTCATAACTGCTATGCCACCTTCTGCTTTCAGCTGCCTTAGGAAGACACCCTTTTAGATAGGGTTGCTATGGGTTGTCCGAGGCTTTGTTTTAATAAAAAATATTCTATTGAATATAATCTGGGTTTCAAAAGCTGTTTTCAGTTCACCTAGACAACACTCGGGCTCTCGAAGAGCTAGAGGAAGAAGACTTCTCTTTCGCAGAGCGTACGCATACTACAGTTGGCTATGCTATATGTGGCTTTGCCTGCATTAATATCATCATCAAGGCGCTCGAAGAACAAGAGAAAGACAGCTTCTCTTTCGCGCGAGCTGCGCCTGTAGCGGTTGCCTCTGGAACTACGGTTACGCTTACAGCACGGGTTTTTGCCCCAGCTTAAGAACCTGGCAAGCCAGCTCCTAAAACTAGGACAACAAGCCACTATTGAAGGGCACATTAACTTAGACAGGAAACTCCAATAGAAGGGGGGGGGGGACATTGTCTTTTATTATTATTATTATTATTATTATTTTATTGGCTCACTCTTCACTAGTTAGGCCAGTTTTTCATGCTGATTTCAAATCCGTTATTAGTTTATTAGTAGCTGCTGCGGTTCAGAAAATACTAAGGTTGAATTTTTATGAATTGCGTACTTCTTACGGTGACTTTTTGGCAGTTTGGTCTTGCTAAAGCCAAAAAGTGAATGCATAACCCTAAAGCTGAAGACTTGCTGTAGGGGGTTATGTTATATTTATCCATTTGAAGGCATTCTGGAAATTGAACTTAGCGCCTCCCCCACTGGAGGTGGGTGCTGTACCACTTGGGTGATGATCTTTCCATCTTTGAAGGAAAAGCATTACTCAGGGTGACACTCATTCTAGATTTTATCGTAACATTTTCTGTGGCAGAGGATCAAGGGTGTTGCATTGCTACATGTGATTCCAGTGTTCATGTTTCCACCATGCACCATGGCTGTACGCTTACTACAGCTTATTCTGAAAGGGGGAGCCTTGCTTTTCCTCTCTTTCCTTTACAGTTTAGAGTTGAAAGGGCCAGTAAACAACCCCGCGGTCCAAAATGTGTGATGAAGCAATAACTGTGCACTTGTACGATGTGAACATGCTGCCGCATGAATTTTGAGAATAAGTGCTGTAATAAGGAAGTTACAGGGTATAGAACAACCCACTCCGGCTGGTTTCTGTTTCTCGCTCTGCCTTCCCATTCTTCTCGGCAGCCAAAAGGGGTAGGTGTGGCCCACTTCAGCAACGTAACACGACATCAGCGATTATGTCATTGGCACGCACTCAATGACTGAGCAAGGCTTCCACAGCGTGTCGCTCGTGTGGCGCAGTGAAGAAGCGCGACAAATGCGTGGCGAAAACCAGATCACCGCAGGGACAAGGCCAGAGTTGCCAGTTCCGCTTATAATAAGCGGACTTGGGCTTCTTTTTTCCCCCGAGTCGCTTGTGAAATTTGCCAGTAGCTTGTTGCGTTTTTTGGGCTTATTTGCATTTTTCCAGCAAATATAGTTATTTTAGCTATCATAACGTTCATCAATAGCGCGTTCGTCGTTCACTAAAAGTGCATCTGGCGATGTCCTTGAGTAGTTGAGTGTTGAAGTCAAACATACGTTGGGGAGTCAAAGAGTAACGTTAATCATGCACTGGCAAACGTACGTTCAACTGAATAGAGGCTACCCTGGAGTCCGTATTAAAAGTTTAGTATGTGCTTTTGTTCATAGTTTTGCCTATTTTAGCTGTACAAAATAATTCAATAATATCTCAAGTCCCCTTCTTATTTGAGTGCCATTTTTTATTATAATTAAAATATTTTCAAGAATGGAAAAATTTATTAAACTTTCGCTTCTTTTGGGCTTCTTTTGTGACGATCATTTGCTTGTCAGCTCGGTAGCATCTGGCAACTTTGGACAAGGCGCTGTTTCGTAGTGCAGAGGACCAATCGATGAAGTCGGTACAACGTAACACTACTCATGGGCAAGATTACATCACTTCGCATACAGGGAAGATTGGACAGGCACTGGAGAGGGGTGCGAGAATTTTTTTGCGAAATGGAGCATCTGCGCAGCACGTAGCACTATGATATTCATAAAATGTGACCCCCGCGGATGTCTGCGCAAAGTGGCAAGCTTGTTTGGGAGATGGGAAAAAAGAACGTCGGAGCCTGTTTACTGGCCCTTTAATGCTCCTTTAGAGTTAAACTTATTACCAAATTTTGGACCCGTAGCATCTCAGTATCTTGAGCTCATCTTGGGTTTATGCATGCTTCTTTACCAACAGGGCACCCATAAGGCATCCAACTTAGAGGAGTCCACTCGCAAGAGGCATGACAGTGGAAGCAACAGCGAGTTGGAGCAGCAGCGCAAGCAAGAGCTGTTGCGGATGAAAATCGAGACATCAAAGAAGTGAGTGGCCTCCCTCTCTTGCCTATGATAGTATTGCATGCACTGACACTAATATACTTTCAAGTTTTGTGTGAAAACGCGAGAGGCAGTTAAAACTTTCAGGTCATGAGCCGTCTTCTCCTTGTAAATCCAAGACTGGGCATATAAATCTTTAGGAGTGGTACTTGGAAATTTGCACCACTCTAAATGCTACATGGAGTTCCACTTGCTTTTCTGCTGGAGTTGTTTGACTGGCACGAAAAGCCTTTGTTATCCAAGTGTACATGCTGGTTTGGTGAGAAAAAGGGAACAGCACTCAGGTTTATGCAAAAAGAATGCAAGTGTGGTGGCCTGTCGACAACTTATCGTGCCTGTACGTGTCACAGGAACAGTTATTATATTTATAAGTGTGCTGTAAGACGCACCTTGCTACTCTTTGCAATTTCTTCAGAAAAAGATAGTTACTGCATGGGACTGCATGGGATAGTTACTGCATGGGATTGCATAATGAAGTCAGCATGACGAAATGCGATTACGCATGTGTGTGCTACTTTTATCGTGAAATGCTGTACCCGTGCATGGCACCAAACTTCTGAAAATATAATTTTTACGAGCCTTGAATTCCAACGGAATAATATTTGGAACTACAGGGGAATCTCGATAAATGAAATTGGTGTGTAAATGGAACACCATTCTCATGGTTGGTTGGTTGGTTGGTTGGTTGGTTGGTTGGTTGGTTGGTTGGTTGGTTGGTTGGTTGGTTGGTTGGTTGGTTGGTTGGTTATGCTGTTTTCTCGTGGTATTGACTAGGCTTGTGCAAATATTCGAACGAATATTACAGTATTCGAAGTCGCTTTGATTCGAATTTAAAATATTGGAAATTTCGAAGTATTCGAAATGAACGATAGGTGTGTATTAGTCCACATGTAACCCCCCTGTAAAGGTGGTTTCACTCCAGTGGAGGGGTGCTATGCCGTGAATGCACTTTTCCAGGGGAAATCCGCACTGCCGCGAAGCCTCCTTTCAAGGTTACATGAACATATTACCCTCACATCGAGAGAGAGAGAGAGAGAAATAACTATTTATAAAGTCCAGCGAACTTGACTTGGAGTAGGCCTCAACCCCGGCCAAGGCATCGGCCGCGAGCCCTTGGGCTCGGGCGACTTCCTCGGCTCGCTTTTTTTTAATTTACAAGCTTGTTATACCGGCTTATATGCTCCAAGTATAGTAAGTTTTAAAATGTAACATATTTTACAGGTTTTCACTTGCATTCTACCAAAAGCCAAATCCTGCTACTATTCAAGATTGCTTCCACTTCCTTTGAACCAAAAAGTATGACATTTGCACATGCCTTGTTACAGTTTAAAAAAAAAATAAAATTGTGCAGGTTGGTTGGGTCATGACAAGTATGGTCATTTTTCTGTATAATATGTGATATATGCTATTCGAATTTGACTTGAAATTATCCGACCAAAATCGCTATTCGCTTCGAACCTAAAACTTACTATTCGCACAAGCCTAGTATTGACAGTCCTATAACCGATAGGGTGGTTCACTTTGCTTAGAAGCTCATCAATAGTTTTAAATAACCAAAATACAATGCTTAAAAATTGAAGCGGGTGCATGATATAATGTCTGCGATGACAGCACAACCTACCCCACCATAATATGAACATGTGGTGTTAGCGCCAGAAAAGCGAAACGGGCAACATCATCTGACGCCAGGGTGAGCTCTGCAAGCCCTTTGGAGCTTTAAAGCAGTGATTCCAGTGACGATGTCAGCTATGAATAGTCGGCATGCTCAGCAAAGTAGGCTATGATGTCTCAAACACAAGGTAGCCTATACATGGCTTGCACGTGACGTCACCATTGCTGCTGTCCTACTGCAGTGGCCATATTGGTGAACATAGCAGCCGTACGACGACTACAGTGTTCAGTACGACTAGCCACCCTAGTACGACGGAACCGCATTCCCACGGTCATTTTCTTTTTTGCGAGCCGTTTCTCGTGCATCATGCCGCCGGTTGGCACAAGGCAGCCGTTAAATGCGGCGTACTATTCAGAACTGATAGGGCAAGCGGGTTCTCGCTATGAGGAAAAGGTGCGGTTGTGCGACGGAGTAGATCCCTACACGCTTCGACTCGGAACGGACACGACATCGAACATCTCCGCCTTCCCAGACGTGTTGCAGGTACGGGGACATCGTGGACTATTTGGTTTTCAGCACTGACCCGGTTACTCTGGGCGAAATAAAGGCGTACAAATCAATGGAACCGCACGACTACTTTACCAGCGGCTGTGTAAAGAGCCTGTCTGAAAACGAGCTTCGCGACCGTAAATTTGATCGTGCTTGCAAGGTAAGTTGAATGGTTCATGAAAATGGCCCCTTCGCCAGCCCCGAGTTATGAAATAGTGATGCACGAACGCTGCTTAATCAACAAGTGCTGATGTTTGCGCTTAGTTCTCGTGTGAGTGCAGCGAGGTGCACACGCCACAGCGCGTTTTTCGATCGCGCATCTCCTGTGCTGTCCAGTTTGTCATAAACATAGAAGGATGTAGTACGTGTATGTGAACGTAGTGCTGATGGTTTAGTCACTGCATGCGGACCGTCATCGGGAGCCAACCGCATTCGGCTTCATCAACACGCATCAGCCTGTGCTCGGCGCCGTTCGGCCTCCGCTTCCCATTTTTCATGACGCCGTTTTATTGTGCACTTATGTCGCGCAGCGCCTGCATGCTTGCAGCTGTAGCCGAGCCGTAGAGACGGTGGCGCCCAGTCTGGGTTCGTCTCGTCGAACAACACGGACGGCTTTCCTATGAACACAAGAGCATCCATGCTGATTAGTGTCCTCATATCTCCTCTCTTTTTTGCTTAAATCCTACGAAGTGCGTTCCACACACACGAACGTTGGGGTTTTGTTCGTCGAAATTTGCACGCCTTCTGCGCGTCAGCCAGGTCCTGTGACAGTTCGCGCTGAGCATTCTCGTACCCTCGCACTGACCTTAAATAATCTCTCGTATTCAAAAGAAGCTCATACTAGTGGGCTGCTTCTTTCTTCCGCAGCTGTCGCTACGATTAGGGCAACCTACAACTGCGCATATAACCATAGTAGAGGAAGAAACTCGCAGGTGCTACCAGGCAGCGCTGAACAAAATCTAACCGCTGTTCACCAATATGGCCGACTCGCTCCAAGCAGTGACGTCCAGTGACGTAGGTGCAAGCCATGTATAATATGTTACACATTAGGGAGCACAATTCGGGAACAAGCAACGTGGCTTGCTGTCGCATCGCTTGGCACGGATAAACAAAGAACCTAAGGAAACATATATTGAATATTTTATAGAAATCGGTGGGCGTAGAAAAATTGCTGGATTTGCTGTTTAAAGACCCTTAGGCGGTCTTGACTATTCTAGAGTTCCCCACTACAGTGTGTTCACTATCATGTATGTCACAGTTATGGCGCATAAGCCGCAGAATTCAGTTTTCTTTTCTCTCTCTCTCTCTCTTTCTCTTTTTTTCAAGAAGCAATAAACGATGGAATGCTCAAACATATTCACCTTGTGAGAGTTCCCTGGACATCAAGTAACGGCCCTATTGCTTTGTTTCCAGGTTGCTTCTGTTTTCACTTCAAGCCAACGTGAATCACATTGTGTTTCAGAGACCGAGAGCAGAGGCTGGCTAGGGTACAAGCTCAGCGGGAGCGACGTGAAGCCGAGCGGCGAGAGCAGGAGCAGTTGCGGCAACGTGAAGCTCAGCAGAAGGAGCTGGAGAGGTTGAAGCAACGAACTGCATTCCATCAGCGCAAGCAGAGCGAGTGCGTATGCCACTGTCCCTCACTTTTTTTTAGTTTGGCACGAAGTTCAGCGTGTCGACCATTCAGATGCACCTGAGGCTGCGTGCTAAGTCTACTGCTTTCTTAGGTCATGTTTATTGTATTGGTCAGCTTATGGAATGCTTCCGGGACATTTCGTTGGTCTTTATAGTGCGCCTTTCGAAAACGGAAGTATCCCAACAGCTGAGGGTGCAAGTGCTGTCCACAAGTTACTGAGTACAACTACAGAGGAGACCATTTTTGGTTGCACTTGGTAATTACACTGGTGCTTTAAAGATTGCATTTTTTTTGGTTCCTGTTTTCATAATTCTAAAATTGTAGTACTTCGCAGTCACACAATACAGCATAGACCGCTTATAACGTAAGTCGCCGGAGTCACGAATATCCGCACTATAAGCGGTACCGCACTATAACCAAGACAACATTTTTGAAAGGTTGCACGTGTGCAAAACATGACCAACAGGCAGGCGCACGATTCCGACTATCGAGGCATGTGTCTCGGACGTAAGTTTGCATCTGCTTACATTTGAAAATGTTGAACGGTTAGCGTCTGCGGACCTGCGGTGGCGACATAACGAATGCGAAAAAAATGCGCCGTCACGGGAAGTCACAGCGGTAACCGTGCGTGCGCGATGTCGAAAACGGTGGCGACCACAAACCACCACTCCAGTGTTTCACATGCATGCCCGCGTTTTCGTTAAAGATGTAAGTCACCCCTTCTAAATACAACAACTGCAAAATGTTTCATTGACTCGGCACCAGACCGCAACTTCTGTAGTCCGCGGCCGCCGACATGGCAGCTAGCACTTGTTAGGCTTGTTAGGCGTGCGCGTTGCAACTTGGCATGCCGTCGCGAGAAGCTTGCCCTAGACAACACGGAGATCAGGTGTAGAAGAGATCGCACTTGCGAGCTAAACCGAAGGCATCACGCGTGAAACGAAGTTTCAGTTCGCGGTCGGGAGAACAGCCGCGGCAACTATCCTGATAGTCTTTCAAGCTTGTAAGTCCGACTTGGTGTGGTGGCAAAGGCGAAAGCTCAATCGCGTCTCAAAGCATTAATTGTTACTTGCGGGGGAATCGAGGTTGCACACGCGATATCTGTGCTCTAAAACGAAGCAACTATTTTCCCGACGGAGACGAACAGCGGTAACGCGCTCTTGATGCAGACGCGGGCTCCCGTACGTAGCGGAGCGCGCATGTCAAGCGGCCGAAGGGGGTGCAAACGCTTCTCCGTCGGCCACGCAACCGCTCCCCCTCTTCACACCACGCAACCGCGCCGGGCTGCTGCCCCCCACCGCTATCCCTTCTTTTTCTCCCCCCGCTCCTTGTTCGTTCGTTCCGCGCCCCCTCCTCCTTCGTAACGCGGTCGCCGCTCGCTCCCTCGCATCTCTGGGAACGTTCCGGCAGCCGCATTATAACCGGTCTTTCATCTTGGGGGACTGCACAATAAGCGGTATGCCTATACATAGAATTCTATGGGAGGGTAAACGGGATTCAGAAAAAGCCGCATTACAGCCAGTACTGCACTGTAAGCCGTTAGGTTATAAGTGGTCTAAGCTGTATACGAAATTGGTATGCCCAAGTTCCAATTGGCACATTAGTGTTTTCGATACTGCAATACCTTAAGGTGTGTTCACTCTTGTAAGCAAAGAATTATTTAGGCATGATGGATATATTCAGCAATAAGAAAACTAAACTGCCAAGTATTCAAATGTATACTGAGATATTTTGTACGTTTATTTTTCGAGTGAAGGTCCTGGACTGACATCCCAAAAAAAAAGAAAAATGCTAGCTTGCAGTAAAGTACCTTAAATAATCTACGAAGGCTTTTATACAAACCACTTTTGGTTTGTTTCACGTGAGGTGTCCCCCTAACAATTTTTTCAACTTTGGGACATTCTACTTACTTAGTACA
This sequence comes from Rhipicephalus sanguineus, assembly GCF_013339695.2. Classification (NCBI taxonomy): domain Eukaryota; kingdom Metazoa; phylum Arthropoda; class Arachnida; order Ixodida; family Ixodidae; genus Rhipicephalus; species Rhipicephalus sanguineus. The sequence continues at coordinate 50,448 of NW_023614360.1, forward strand.
TTACTGCAATAAAAATCTGAAATTTGAAAAATATGTATTGGAACATTGCAACACAAATTGCAGCTACGTGCGAGTAGGACATCGCAATGTTTTGGTCATGCGCTTCAGCTCGCTCGGTCTGCTTGGTCTGCTATGCTGCTACTACACCATGCAACAAGTAGCAGCTTAGCAGGCTACCGAATGAGCCGGAGCAAGTGCCAAACTGCACAATGTTCTCCCACATAACTGCCATTTTACATTGCAACATGTACAGCTCCATGGAAACACAACCAAAATTTGTTCATACAAATGGGAAGTAGAAATATCATGTCACTACCCCTACAATACAGCATAATATCGGTAAGTGGAAAATCTAAATGGAATGGTCGCTTATATGAGACAACTGCTTTGAATTTTGTTGCTTTCATATTTGACTGCTGTATCCTCTATAGATCTTTCTTAGTAAACTGAACTCATGTTAAAATGAACATATTTTCCCAGTTCCTTCAGGTTTCATTTAATGATATTTCACCGTACGTGCATATTATCCGGAGCTGGGCACTTCGTTGGTTTAGGCCATTACTTGCCTTTTGACATACTAAACAGGGCTGCAGGCATCCGGGAATTATTTGCGTGCTTAGTCATTAGCATGTTGAGAGTTGATAGCCTCTCCTATAGACGCCCTGTTCTTTTCTATTGCTTTCCAGGCGGAGCCTCAATGTGGATACCTTGGCAGCTGCTACAAAGAGGAAAGCAGAATCCCCTCTGGTCTCTGCAGCTAAGAGGATCACACCCGTAAGTCATCTTTCAAAACTGCCTCTTGTAGATTTCCTTGCCCTTGTGGGTTAACAATGTCAAGGAATTTGCACGTGTAATTATGCGCAGGATTAGCTGGCCTGAAAAGGAACGTGCCAGTACTTACTCTTAACTATACTTATGCTGAAGGTCAGAAGCATGACATCAACCATTTGTATCATGCAGCTGAAAATAAGCAAGCCTCCAAAGATGGCCAGGAATGCTTGCGCTGACGCAGAGGCTGCCAGGGTGAGTAATGTTTTGTGTATGGTATGTATTTATAGTGTGATGACATATTTGTATCACGTAGCACTCTTAAAGGGATCGACAACGCCCAGAATATGAAATGAGTTGACTCCACTGATGTAAGGATTGTCCGTCACATTGACTCAAACCGACCCTGTTTTTTTTGTGAGAGATGGATTTATATTTTTATTAGAGTTGTGCGAATAGCAATATTTTGGGTGCGAAGCGAATTCGAATATTGAAGTATGAGTGCGAATCGAATATTTTTCGTATATTTCTCGAATATATCTAGAATATTTTTCGAATACTTCGAATCGAAATTGCAGAAAAAAATGTCAGAGGGGATTCCCAAGCATATTCTTATGAGATAGCAGGATGAAAGTGTTTCTTTTTGCTAGGTTGATGAAGCTCTGGCGGGGTGGTGTTTCATAGTTGTCTTATCAACAATGAAACAGTGTAGAGGCCGAACTGTATTTATGTACATGATTTGGTGCAACCAAAGCGTTGCCGACAACACTTTACATGTGATAGGCAAAGGTGCCATTTCCTCAGCCTCTCCTCCTCTTTCAACTTCTGTAGAAGCCCAACTGATGTGGCGGACAAGGGTGTGCTCCTTTCAAGTCCGGAGTTCCAAATCTGCCTCGTAGACATCGATATATAAGAACATCTGAAATTTTGGACGCTAAAAGGCTTCGGCTTCCGATTTCTCGGACTTCCTGCCCAAATTTCAGGTCCAAAACAGCATTAATTGAGCCGCCACCTCTGCCACATCTTTCATCTCCATGTTGAAACCAGCGTTTTCTTGAGTTACTACATTTGCGACCGTAGCGGAGCGTAAAAGGCAGCTTTGTCGCAATACAAGAGAGTGATGAGGTGAAGCGTATTAAAAATCTAGGGACCACTTCCAATCGGACGTTGACTGTGTTTTAGTAAAGTTCGACCGTAACGGAGCTTGAAAGGCAGCTTTGCCGCAATACCGGGGTGTGATGAGATGAAGCATACTGAAAGTCTAGGGACCACTTCTAATCGGACGTTGTCTTTTGGCAGTTTGACCGTAATGGAGCTTGAAAGGCAGCTTTGCCGCATTGAGAGTGTAATGTGGTGAAGCATATTAAAAAGCTGAAGGGATCACTTTTAATCGGGCGTTGACTGTATTTGTTTCTGGGAAGTTCGAATAGTAAAATTCCAGTGCGAATCGAATTGAATAGCAAACACTATTCGAAAAATATTCGACATTTCGAATATTCGCACACCCCTAATTTTTATTTCTTAATTGAAAGTCGCGAAAAATGACCTGTGGTGCCTCTGGCGGCAAAAACATGAATGATCCGATAAAGACGGCCACGTGACCATTGATTGCTGTACGCGGTCGACGATTTTTTTGTTAGTATTGAAGTATTGTTCGTTTCTTTATATTAAAAGGTATCGCTCCATAATAATGTACATATAGACCTGCGTTAGTAGCATGCATTAAAGTGGCGCTGCCTTCGCGTGACGTAGTGATCCCATGCTCGTCAGCGCGTCTTGAGCAACTTTTCAGCATGTTCATGCAACCGTGCACGCAGTTTCCAGGTTGCTAAGATTTTGGAGCAGCATAGTTTTGCTACCTACACCTCGTCTCAGAAATGACGCGCGCTGCTACTCGGCGCGGCTGCACATATGTGTAGTGACGTTTTCGATGACTTGGCTTGGCTCGTGCATCGCGAGAGTAACGACGCCGGGATAAGCCACCCATGACATAGGCGCAGGCAACCTTGGACGCATGCACGCACAACGCAGTACAAATACAGGGAAGGTGTATAATGCCACATCATCTCATTGTAACAGCTTGTTATTTTCAAAAATAGTTGAAAAACTATAAATAAAAGTGGTTAAGCATAGTTACAGGAACTCCTGCGAAAGCAGAACAATAGCTTTCACAAATCGCGAAAAGGGCTGGCGGCATTGCTATTAATCCTCAGTGTTGCTGGAGGAAAGCTGCATCTGTGTTTAGAGCCTTTCAGATCGAAAAATACTGCTTGTAAAATAACTACGTGCTTTTGGGATTAACTATTGCAGCTACAAACACTGCGAAGGGTGAGCTTTCTGTCGTGTCGTAAAAAAATGGGTCGAGAAAAGTCAGTTGTCGGTCCCTTTAAAGGCGAAGCCTGAGTGTTCTGCAAGTTTTTGTTTTCCTCATGTTGTGCAATTCTACAGCTCATCTTCGCCCAGCCAAGTACGAGCCTCTCGCAGAAGGCAAAGTTGAACAACAGCCTCCAGCAGCAGGCAATGCTCAACAGGTAAGGAAGTGGTGCACCAGTGGTATACTACTACTATTGAGCTATCCAGTCCATCAGGCTTTGTCTGAGGCGGCAACGTGTTGTGCTTCATTTGTTCTGGACAAAGGACAAGGTGATATATTAAGGTCATAATGATGACAGCTAGAGGAATGGTTTGCAGAAGTTTTCTTTTGCCTCGTCAATTGCATGGGTTGGGCTGCTTCTTCAGGAAGACAGTGCACTCAGTAAAAACCAGCAGATTATGAAGCCAAGGAAGGTATAGGGGACGTTAATTGTACTGTATTTAAGTGTATTGTAGCAATTGTGTTATAGATATGAAGAAAGTAAGGTGGACGAAAAGACAACTTGCCGCCGATAGGGACCGACCCTACAACTTTTTAATTGCGCGCCCGATGCTCTTACCAATTGAGCTACGGCGGCGGTCGTCCCCTCATCCACTTATAGGGTACAGTAGAACCCCGCTGTTACGTTCCTCACTGCTGCGTTTTCCCGGCTATTACGTCGTTTTCCGCTGGTCCCGGCATAGCTCCCATAGGATACAATGTATTGGGAACCCCGCTGTTACGTCCTAACTGTCGGACCGTTCCCGTATGATACGTCGCGAAGTGCGCTCGGAGCCGACCAAGTGACTACCAAAGAGAGCCGCCATGGTGCATTTTCACGCAGCTTGGTCTCGTTTGACCGTAATATTAGCCGCATGAGAGGCGCAACAGAATCTTTCAATTGATGCAAACAAAAGCATGGCCTTCGAGATTCAAATTGCAAAGATGGCGTCTATGACGTCACTGCTCGCGAAAGCAAGGCCTTCGAGATTGGCATTTACTATTGACAAAAGCATAGCCTTTGAGATTTGTATTGTACAAACATGGCGTGTATGACGTAATTGCATGCGAAAGCAAGGCCTTCGAGATTGGCATTCACTTCTGCCATCGCGTTGGCATAGACTCATCATCATCGTTATTTGTCGGAGAGCAGGAGGAGTTCGAGCTGGTTGGAGCTCGCACGGTCGTGCGTGCGGTTCGCGGTCGGACTCGCCGCGCCGGTCGTGATTGCGTGTGCTTAGTTCTTTCATGCCTACAGCTGTTGGTGTTAAAAAAATCACATACGTTGATTACATTTCTGTGGATGAGGCCGTCCTAAGCTCCGCGTTTCTATTCATTGACTAGATCGCGGCTGAGCGCGCCAATTTTCGTGCTGCTCGTAAGAATTGAAATAAAATTCTGTACCACTAAATATTTTGCCGTTTTTCCTGTTTTTCGGCTCTTACATTTCCCGTCTCTTACGTTTACTTCCTACGGTCCCTTCAAAAACGTATCAGCGGGGTTCTACTGTATTTATGTGCATGCAAACCTAGGAGTGTTAGTCAGCGCCACTCATGGCCATGGCAGCGAGTGTGGAACACTTTCTTTTTGCCATATGCCGTCATGCAGCACGTGAACTTTCTAATGAACGGACAGCTGACCAATGCGACGCTGACTAACACTGCCAGGTTTGCATGCACATAAATACCCTATAAGTGGACGAAGGGATGATCGCCACCGTAGCTCAATTGGTAAGAGCATCGCATAATCCATGCCCGAAAAAGAACTGGAAACTTGACGTCAGTTTTCTTACATCTCCTTATTTAATTGACATGTTCAGCAAATGCTTGCTTAAAGGGGCCCTGCAGCACTTTTTGAGGATGGTCAGAAAATGCTGCCAATCAGTAGTCGAGGCTCCTGGGAACATGTGAGCCAAACATTATAGCGCAGCACACGGCCTGGAATTTACAATTAATTTTCAAAGTCAGCTAGAAATCGCTCGTTCTTCTCTTGACAAATGATGTCGTAATCCAAAATGGTCGATTCACAAACTCAAAGTCCATGGCCATTGGCTGGTTTGAGCGCTGTGAGCTGCATATAGTTACCGCAGCCACCATGAGATGCCGCGACGTGCCTGCGCTGCATGGTATACAGTCGAACCCGTTTATAACGAACTCGAAAGTGTCGCGAAAAGTGGTCGTTATATCAGTAGTTCGTTGTATATGAACTCGCCCTTAAAAACGTGCGGTTAGCGGCCAAGCCTTTTTTTTTTTTTTGTGCACTTTTGTTAAAGTGCTAACGACCCCTTCGGTAACAAGCTAAGCCTTTTCGCGTCATGAAGCGACGCCCGCTGCGTGCTCACGAGTGAATTAACCGCCTTTGCAATGAGTCGACACCGTTTCACCGAAGCGCGGTACCGCGACGTGGAGCCGATCATCCCTGGCTAGTTGCGTGCAGCACGTCGCCTACTCAGGTCGTGGAGTCACTGCCGGGCCGCTTGCTGTATGCCGTATGCACGCGTTTGTACGTTCTTCGTGCTTGCTTCACTCCGGACCGTGCACGGGTGTGGCGACTAGCCTCTTCGTTCAACGCGGCGAAAACAAGTATTTTCCAAGCAACGCGCACTCTACGTCTCCGCGATGCTCTCGCGGCCGTGCACGACGATGTGCGGCGCACTTGAGTTGTCACCTAGTCAAACACGCAGTATACGCTCGCTGTCAGTGCATCGACGTTTCTCGGTGTCCACGCCGCTCAACAACACCGAGCTAATTTCGTTTCTACAAAGCGACGTGCACTTTAAAGCGGTCTCGCACGACGCGGCGGCGGCGAACTTGCGAACAGCAGCATGGCTAAGCATGGCGCACTCGTACCGCCGTCAATCCGCAGTGTACGGCGTAGTACGCCACAGCCGAGCAGATATCTACAGATGACTGTGATAAGGTTCTCGGTTATAAGGCATAATGGCACGTTCATCGACGGCCGCCACCTTGCCTTCGCTCTTTTCTGATGCTTATCCGCGAAGGCATCGCCGCAATCGCGCGGAAATCGTTATCACCAATCGACCGGTCTCTGCCGTTACCGGAAAGACGGACGACTTTTCGCGGCACATTGTGGCGTCGACGAGTTTAGGGACGCAGTGAACCTTTTTGCGATGGAAAGTTATCGCGGTTATCACTTCAATTGAATTTATGCCTCCTTGCGTTCCAAGGCATTGTTTGGTTCATCGCAGGCGGTCGTAGCTGCAGAGAACGGCGTCAGGAAAGGTTACTGTGCGAAAGCTGACCGCAAGGCTTCATGATGCCTACTTTTTTTTTTCCCCACTGCCATTCTACCACTGAAGAAACGCCTGAAAAGTGAGCGACCTCGCTCGCAGCGTCCGAAATCTGCGTGCGGTGCTCGCCGATCTGGGTATCTTAGTCGCGAGTAAACTGTAGCGGGGCATGCGCGAGCGCGCGCGCGCCCCTGTCACGCTTTAGAAGGCATATTTTAACTTTTTTTCGCTTCATATGCACCATATTTTTACCGCAACCGTGTCTGAAGTGTTCGTTGTAAAAGTAGGAGGCTTTGAAAAATGTTCGCTATATCTGGACGCAGCTTCAATGGTTAGCATAGGAAAATCGTAAGTGCACCCAAATATGGTCGTTATAACCGACAGATCGTTATATGTGGGATCGTTATAAGTGGGTTCGACTGTAGTGCTAGAATCACACAGTATAGAATTACACCAGCGCGCTCGCGAGCACACTGAAAGTAAGACACATGTTCTAAGAAAAAAAAGAAAAGAAAGTGCTCAAGGTCATGACATGTGCTGACAAACGGACGTAGCTTCTTGCCCCTTTGTCATCCCCCCTGTGTAGGTTTCAGCGCGCTCACTGGTATGAAAGGAGAGAGAAAGTGCTTAAAGCATGTGACAAATCCTTGCAACTCCGCTCGCACACGATGAATTCTAGAATTTTTGGCGGCAGTCTATTCCTGAGGCAGTAAACTCCTCTAATAAAGTCATTCGATGATTAAATGGAGAAGCGTTGCAGTGCCCTTTAACGTAAACTTCAGCAAGGAAGTGCCATGTTTTTTCATCTCCCCCACCGCAACTGTAAAACAACCATCCTCTATCTTCCTTGCATCTCACAGCCTGTCACAGTCCCTCAGGAGCCAGGCAAGCTTTCTGCCCTCCCCTGAGCGGCCTCAGGCAGCCTCTGCTGCATCGCAGTCCATCACAGAGCTTGTCGAGAGCACACCAGAAAAGCAGCGTGCTGCTCTGAACGTCACCGTGACGCTGTCTTCTGAGGACAAGCCTGCGGAGGCCCTCGGCGAGACATTCACCATGCCTCACGACTCCAGTGTACTAAACACACCAGCAGCAGCAGCCAACTCTACGTTCGTAAGGAGTGAAGGCCCCCCGAGGTCGAGCGGGTATGACAGCATCTATGTACTTGTGTTGACGTCCTTGCACATATCTGTCATGTCACACATGTACACGTCTGTAGTGCAAAAACGCCAGAAGCGGGCGTCACCAGATGGCATGTTTGCATTTCACCCGTGTATGACTTAAATGCGTACTGATTCTGAAGAACGCCAGGAGGTCAAAATTCACCAGCACTCCCCAACTATGGCGTGCCTCATATTCACATTTTTGTTTTTGCAAATAAAACTCTAGTACAGTCGCCGACCAATCTTTCGGACCCTCAAGAGCCAAGATAGCATCCGGAAACCCGGGCAGTCCGATAAAGCGAATTCACGGGGAAAAAAAGTCACCGTATTTTCCAAGCAGCTTAAAAATCTGGTCTATCTGTTTCTACGGGGAACTACGTTGCCGTACCTACAGGTCAGCTTGCACATTGGCGAGGGTGATGTTCTCGCTGTAAACTGCAGAAAGCACCAGAAGCACCTGTATTGTTTGCTTCGAGATTTCAAACTGCTTTGCGATGTCCGCTTGCAACCGGTCACTTTGCGCTTGCCTGATAATTGCAGCCTTCTTTTGCATCGTCAGTCGGCTGTAATTTGACTTCAAAGTTTTTGTCAAGGATGTGGACGAGGAAGGTGGTGTCGGCGCCATCGATAACAACTGGCGTTGAAACCATGATTGGTTGTTGAAGTGGCGATGCAAGCAGCACAACCTACCACATGCGACACCGTAGGTGACTGACGAGATGAACTGGCGATACGCATGCAACGCAAGTTCGAGGTTGCAGAAAAACAAGATGGCAGCGATGTTGTTCGAGATTTTCGGCAGTTTTCGGTACCTTTGACTTGCCATCTAAAGAAAAAAAAATCTGGAAAATGGAGCGAGAAGGGTTTCAAACGTCCAAAATTTTGGACGGTGCTATACATTGACTCTATGGAGCAAGTGACAGTGCCGTGGCAGAGTCCAGATATTCAGGCAGGTCCGAAAAATTGGTCGGAGACTGTATTTTTATTGCTTGGGGTGCGCAGGGGAGAATTTAAAACTTTAAATACGAATTGCATAGTTTTTCTGCTGTTCAAGAAGTCATCATACCAACTTCTCATATATTAATTTCTGTTCAATCAAAAGAAATGACAACACTTACTATAATTTACCAGGAGAAAGATGCAAGTAGTGACTGTTCTGACTGATTCTGCTCTTGTGGAGCGACAATTCCTTCAAAGAGATGCCATTCACTGAACACCATGCACCATGCATGGAGTGTTTGACTGCTGCCTAATAATTTTTAGTCGGTTAATAAGGTTGTCCTGCTTTTATGTGGTTTACATATACTTCGTGGTTTAGGCAGAGAAAAGTTATTTGGAAGATATCACCAAGCTTGCATCCCTGATGATGTGCAGCGCAGTGTTCTACGTGTATGTTGTGGGGTGCCGTTCCCACGTTTCATTACTGTAATTGAGATGCTGTTCCAGATACCATAATGTTTTGATTGTTTCTCATTTACAAGGTTTCTGGTTAATTAGACATCCAGGCCTCGGTGGCACTACAAATGTCTATCAAATAATGAAATCACCTCTTTCCTTCATTTATAGCCAAACAAACACTACTCAACTTTTATATTCCACTTACCGTATATACTCGCGTAATGAACGCACTTTTTTTTTTCCGAAAAATCAAAGCATAGTTGGGGTGCATTTATTATGCGGGGTAAATTCTACGAAAACTTTTTCAGGTTGAGCAAAAAATGGTTAAAAATAAAAGTTAGGTAGCTTACCTTTTGCAGTAAACATACGCGTACACTATTTGGAAACAGTTTTTTTTTATTGCCATTCATTCTTCGTCAGAATCACTAGACCCGTCGTCCAGGTCGCTGGCCACTTCGTTATCTTGCTCCCACAACTGGTCGTCCTCGCTGCCATCCAGCGCATTTGCAATTCCACTCTTCTTAAAACTCTTTGCAATCAAATCAGCTGGCAGCGAGTGCCATGCGCCCAAGGTCCAGGAGCATACCAGCGTGCCGGTTAGCGTCAGGGCGTGCCCTTCATGGGCCATTCAGTCTGTATACAACTGGCCCACGCTGTCTTGAACGGCTTGTTCACGCAAACATCAAGGGGCTGGAGCACCGAAGTGAGTCCACCTGGAATGATGGCGATTTGGTGTGCAGCTCCTTCAGTTACCGGCGTAGGTTCTCTCCCAGGTGGCTGCGAAAACTGTCAAGCATAAGTAGAGACGAGAGGAGCAGGGCGTATGCCGGCTGGGAAGTTGGCCTTCAGCACGGTTTTCTGTTTGAAGATAACGTACGGTGGTAACTTCCTGCCGTCTGTCGTGATAGCCAGCATTACCGTGAAATGCTGCTTCTCAGCGCAGCGTGCTCATTTTAAAGGGACACTGAAGGCAAATAACGGTTTATGTCAGAGTGAAAGCTCAATGTATGCTAACCTATAAAACGGCAATATTATCAACAGCAGCGTCCTACTTACCGAGAAATTAAGCTAAATGTATCACATGATGAGCGCCACGAGTGGGACACTTTCGAAGTGATCCCGATGACGTATGAGAGTCTGCCTACAATAAATCACTAGTAATCAAACTAGCAGCAATAAAAAAAGAACCTTTCGTGCATCAAAAGACGTAATAAAATGCTGTTTGTTCATTTCCGTTTGATTCATGGAAAAAAGAACATCTGTGTCGTTTCCATGAGGAACGGCGTGCGTGATTCAAAGGTTCCGTTTTTGCCGAACTGCGCTTCGCCCAGCGCCCTGCTTCGCTCACGCGGTCGCGTCTCAGTGGTAGTTTCAGGATCACGTGCTGCCGCGTGTGTTTCGCGCGCTCGTGAAAGTAACTCTGACATAAAGTTCGACAAAATGCCGCATGCAACGACGCCGGCACTACGAGCCCTCAGCAGCATACCGCGTTCATCGGGGCTCAAGTCGCTGAATTGGGGCCCAACGTCGCGAGCCATTGTCTCGTTGTGAAGTTCTCCATCCACATGCATTGCGGCGATTGCGTCAAGCTTCGATGGCTTCGATGGCGGTTGTTGCTGCTGTGGGTCCCGCTACTTTAGCTCTGCTGGTACTAGTGTCGACGGCCGCGCAGTAAAGGCGGGCAACGTTGGGCACGGCAGCAGTGACATGTGAAAGTCGGATTTCAGGCGGGTGATTTGAAGTGCGCTAACGCGATGCGGACCACTAAAGCGTGATTTTATTTCAAAATAAGCACTTCCTTGGCATAAAAGTAGCACTACGAGGTTTCTGGACCGCTATTTCAACAATCAACGATGACCTAATATTTGCTTTTAGTGTCCCTTTAATGAGCACGCTGCGTGCTCCTCTCCCATTGACCGTCCTGCTCATCAGCATTTCGAAATTGATGGGCGTCTGGTCCGCGTTCTCGATTTCCGAGAGAAGAAATTCTCGGTCCCGCGGTAGCCGTATCACAAGCTTGTGAAAGTCCACTACCTTTTCTTCGTAGCAGCGAGGCAGTCGCTGACAAAGTGATGTGCACCACCTCAAGCACAGTCCGTTGCGCCACATGAAACGTGTCGTCCACCGATTACTCGCTTTGAAAGCGTTGGTCACGATGCCATGCTTCCTGGCTGTGGCTCGCGCATGCATCCTGATCACTTCGTGCGAAACAACGCAGCCTTCCTTCCACAACAGGACACTTTCCGGTCTTCGGTCCCTTAAAGGCACACCGCGCCCTATTTGTAGCGCACAGTTTGTTGTGCTGCTTCTGCCAGTAACACACACGGACTTTGTCAATTCTGAAATGCCTACCGGCAGCACAATTCCCATGCTCAAGAGTACTCCACAGCCTGCAGCTTGAAACCGGCCGTGTAGCTCGCACTTCGACCCATCGTTCACGGCAAAACACAATACAGGCTTTTTAAAACGAACTCACAACGAAGTGGGAATGGGTGGCGGGAACAAAAAAAAGTAGGGCTAGAATGGCTAGAACGCTAGAACACGCGTCACTGTCTAGCGTTGTGTTGACTGGCTGTCCCACCCGACCTCAGAAACTCCGCCGCTTCGGTGGTACTAGATGGCTCCATCTTCTGCAAGCTGTCTCTGCGCTCTCCCGCTGCCGGTTGCCGCCGGCTCCTTAAAGCTTCGTATTTGCAGAAAGCGAGTGTTGGCTGGCGTGGGCAGTTTTCGTGACCTTCGCTCTCTGTGTGCTTGTGAGCCGCGATGTCTCTACACTTGCACCGTTGATGAATCCTGCTGTGGCACACGGATACTTCAAAAACAAGTACAAAAAGAGAGGGATGTGCCACACACAGATAGGAAGAAAAACAAATAACGGTGCGCAGCCGTGGGCGGAGAGGGGGGGGGGGAGCGAACCAAGGGTGCTTGGCATAATAAAAAAAAAGGAAAAAAAAAACGAACGAAAAGATCAGCGGGCGAGGAGGTGCCGTGGGCTGTTCGTGGGACTGCAGCGGATGAAAGTAGGGGTGCGTTTATTACGGGGTGAAAGAAATATATATATCAAGATTTTTACGACTAAAGTTGGCGGTGCATTTATTATGCGAGTGCGTTCATTACGCGAGTAAATACAGTAGTACACTAGAAATGTGAAAAAATATCCAGCGTTCAGTTCAATATATATTCATTAATCACATTTATCAAATCGGGTATGTTACTAGTAATCGAATTTCTAGTCTATCTCATGTATTGTGGCTTTGTCCACTGGGTATTTCTCTGTATATCGGTCCGCCTGGATCCACATCTACTCGCTTGCATTTTTAGATGGCTTTTCTGTCTTTGTTGTTGTGGGAGTGTTAACGTATGTACTGCCATGTGTACATGCGTGCTTTCACCTCCAGGTATGACATTACACCACACAGAAGTGAGCTTCCTCCAGAGCCCATCAAGGACAAGAACAACTATGACATCGAGGACCTCAATTCTGGCGACGAAACTGATGATGATGAGAAACCACGCAAGGAAGTCCCCGCCTGGGCTAAAGGTGAGACTGCTTCCTGACTGAAACTGTCCTCCCTGTGGGATTGAAAATAGCGTAATTCTATCTCGTTAGACGGAACCTGAAGGGACCAGAAAAGTATGTTCTGTTTAAAGGAGTTTCATTTACTGGGAGATTAACAGGGGTGCATAATTCAAGTACGAAACCAATCTTATTAGAGGCAGGTGTTCCATTCCATTTAAGCAATTTCCATTTCCTGAGAGGGTGCTGTTTAAACTCATTTTGTCAACATTCCTAATTAATGGTATTAATCAAAAGATAGCTGAGGCACTCTGCAGGAAAATGAGTGATGGCTGTTTTGTTTTATTGTGTGGTTAAACTTCAGCATAAGTTTAGAGAAGTGTATAATGACATTGATCACCTCCTATACAGTGCTCACGGATTCAAACGCGACATCAAAATTTTTAGTATAACGACTTGTATGCACAACTGCTCGAAATAACCACGTCATTTTGCAATGAATCTGGTCTCTATAAAGATAATATTGGCTCTGACCTACACGTATGAGTCGAAATTACGCCGGAACTGAAGAAGGTAGAAACGCAAACATGTGCATAACCTAGCCCTAATTGTCCTATTTCAATCGGCGAGTACTGTACACTTCTCTGCCCTTGCTTCAGCCTAGTCACTTTGGCAAGGCCATTCAGGCAAGGCCTGAATGACCTTGAATCTGATAGATTTTTCAGTCACTCCTTTGGAATTGAGCACTGATATTTCACAGCGTAAGAGTTGAATGATTCAAAATTATTTTACTTGTAAAATGCCGAAGGTGACAATTTTCGAAAAAAATGTATTCACTTTTCCAAGTAATCGTCGAATGGCTTCATTGAAAGAGCTTATTGCCTCACGAATCGGCTGCTGTTAAAATTTTTATAATCCGTCAAGTACGAGCGGAGTTACAGGGATTTGTTGCACGCTTCAAGCTCTACTCTCTCCTTTCGTATCAGCAAGAGCGCTGAAAGCTATGCAGGGAGCGGGGGGACAAGGGGGCAAGGAGATGCGTTCCTTCATCAGCGCGCATCATTACCTTGAGCACTTTCTCGTCTTTTTTTCTTCAAACGCACGGGTACGTGGCGGCATCCTGCAGTGGCCACTGTAACTATGCAGCTCACGGTGCTCAAACCAGCCAATAGACATGGACTTTGGGTTTACGGTGCGGTAATTTGGGTTTATGACATCATTTGTCGAGAGAAGAGGGAACTATTTCTAGCCGACTGAGAATTAATCATAATTTCCAGGCAGCGTGCTGTGCTATTACATTACGTTTGTGTGTTCACAGGAGCCTCGACTTCCAGCATTTCTGACCATGCTGAAAAAGCGTTGCAGGGCCCCTTTAAAGGGACACTAATGAGCAAAACGATTTTTCTCGTATTAGTAAACTATTCTTTCACGATACCAAAAACACCGTCCTTGCTGTGAGAAGACGCTTAGTAAGCGACAAATAGCGCAAAAAAAAAATGTGGGTGGCAACGCCACCTTGAAGTTTCTGCACCATTCGCCGTGACGTCACATATTTTGAGGGCGCCTGCTAGGGCCTACGTAGTTCCTTAGTTCCTAAATAGTAAAAATGAAGGGCACTGTCCTCTGAAGGGTCCATAGAGTTAACATACCAAGTTTGAGGAAATTTTGTTGAAGCAATGCCGTCAAAATACGATAAATAGTACACTTTGAAATCCGTGACGTCATGCGTGGAGATTTTGGCTAGAAATTTAAAAATGAAACCTTGAACTTCATTTTCTCCTGTATTAATACACCTATGGTGGTGAAATTAACAACATTATAGTTCTCGAAGTATAATTTATCGATCTAAACCAATTCATTGTTTCTCTTTAGTGTCCCTTTAAAGAGAATAGACGCTCTGGAGCCCATACAGCCGACTTGGTCAGCAACTTCAACTCATTGCTTCATTGCATTTCATGACCAGATGGAAAGTTTTCGTCAAACCCTCAACTTCATCTTGTTTTCCTTGTTTTCCTTCATTCCTGCTTGTTTGCATGAGCGAAACCAATGCTTTAACCAGTTTTCTTTCTACGCGAACCTCATCTTCTTTTTATTTAGGTGCCGCCCTGAATGCCCTCGTGGCACGACAGAACAGAAGCGGGATATCAGGCCTGGAGTTCTTTGGCGTGATGCCCTTGCTGAGCTTGGACAACATATTCCCAGTGAAGAAGAAGACTTTCAACAAGCGCACCAGTTCAGCACTGTGGGACTGAGGATCCCAGGGGTTTTTTATTCTCTTGGAATGGTGCAATGATGAACATTTTTCCAAAATGTGTCTGCACTGTTTTGCGGTCTCTTATTTGTCGTACTACTTTGCAAGGGTTACTCAAAATTTGAATTATTCTGACATTCGTGGAAAGCTGAAATAGTCTACTGCGCAATGATTGTGTGCTCACTTGCATAGGTTGGTGTATGTGGCTAGTATTTGCTTTTCTTGTGCAAGCCATCTAGACTCTTAGATGGAGCCATTAGTGAAAAGTTCACCTGCTGCCAGTTTTAGCCACCTATTTTGTTATTTTTTAAAATAAGGTTTCTTCTTTTTTTACGACACTATTCCAACTGTCGCCTCTGCTAGACCGTGCAAATTAATCTCTCAGCATCTGCACCCAACAAGACAGCATTTACATGCAACTGAAATTCCACTGTTCAATTAACCTTCAAAAAGTCCCGCTAAGTATTGTTATAAACGCATGTACCACAACAACACATTCCATACTAGTAATGTAGTGCTCACATTTGGTAGCAGATTGAAGTCATGTGTCTCGGAATAATTAAGGTGCCTCACTTTTGAGATATCCACCTTTAATTTGTAGCACAAAATCTTTGGGAAGTGCAGGACAAAGCTTAAAAGAATGCCATTGCGTTTCGTGACAGATGTTCTAGCCAGATATATCGAAATTACCTTTAAGCATGTTTCACATACTGCGATTTTCCCATTACATTGTGTGCAACTACTGCAGAATGTGGATTTGGAATTCAGGCTTGGGGAAAATTACGGAAACAAGGCAGCGGAGTGTAATGTGCATTCCAATGTGCCGGCATCTTTCTGTCCTCTTTCCTTGCAGAGTTGCAGTTGCCGTGTGGGCAGTCGCTCAAAGGAGCATATGAAACAAACCTCTCATAGCATCGTCTGCATACTTTGAATAGCACTCAGCACGTGAAATAGTTTGGCCCATCACTTACGCACCGATATGTGTTCCAAAGCGATTAATTGAAAGGTTGGCGCATATTTGTTTGTCAGCGATGCCATTATGCGTTGCGATTTTTTGAAGAGGCAATGTTCGTCTCTTCATCGATTTCGCCAGAAGCAATGTTCTTGGTCGACTGCAACTCCTGAAGAGGTTGAGTTGCATTATGTGCTGAAAAAAGTGGCGCAGTCAGGCATCATTATGATGGTCGTATGCGGCCTGAAATCCCTTTCATTATATCTGATAATCTAACGTATCCATGTTCATCTGTATAGTTTTTCCAAGATTTTTCTTTTTAATTGCAGGTGTCACAGTATCATTTGTATTAGTATCTTTTTCTTGTTTTCTGTTGTTTTATTTAAATACGTAGAGTTTTTGGCTTGCAAAACTCACCCCAACATACTTTTGCATGCACTTTCATGCTAACTTGTCATTGTACATACATAATCTCATGTTGTGTTCCTCTTTGTTGCTTTGTATGTGCACTTAGATTCTGTCCCAGCGAACTTTACAACAACAGTGTTAGCTGTTTTACTCTCATTGCAAAGTGCCTTTTGTAGCTTCGTACTCTTTTATTCTGGACAAAAATGATTGCATTGAAAGCAGTGATCTATGGAAAAAAGTATTGCCGCGAGTCTCTGTGTATGCTTTTTTTCTTTTATTTCTTTCTGTCCAGGCAGTAGGCATAAACATGTGCGCTTTTATATCTGGTAGTGAGAGTTCACGTGGATTAAGCCTTTGTGAAACCTCTACGGTTATGTTTTCAAGTCTGCTCTTAAATATGATGTGCTAATCGCGACTTTGTACACTAAGCTATTTATAACCCCATAGTGAAAGGAGGCTGTAAGTCCTTTATTAACTTTTTTTTTATTTTTTTGATGGCACGTTGTGCTCTTTACATTGTGCTCTTATATTTTTACAACATTTTGCCTGTCCAATGTGCACCATTGACAGCTGTTAGCACAAGTTCCTTGGAACTGACAGTTGTTCACGTCACTCATTGTACAAATTGAAGTGACGGTTCAGGGAGTATAAAGGCAACTTTGGGTTTCCGAATGCAGTGCAGTTGGCCAATACTAAATTAAAAGGCCATCCATACTGTTTGCTTTGCTCTTCTAAATACTAGGTGGAAAACCCCTTAGGCATATGGGGAAACGCTTAGAGGAGGCCCGGTAAGGTCGTAGATAAGGATGAAGAGGGCGGGGCAGGATACATGAGTTCAGTCTTGCAACTTCTTTTATTTTGAAAGCAGCACACAGAAGCTCATACATATCGTTCGAAATAATGGAGACTCGAAAAAGTTGGCTGCACACACAACTACATTAGGTGCCAGCTTAGGAAAGCGTTTTGCTGTAGTTCCTGTATATAGTGTTGCAGCTTCAATAAAATATGTGGGACCAAAGAAGGTGAGGAAGGCAGGGGGAACACACTCCCCACTTCTAATGTAGGACGCTGCATCCACCCATCCCTTTGGCGTTGCGTAGAAGTTGTCTGGACCACATTTCAATCTCAGTCCTGCTGAGCACTGCAGTATTTCCAAGAACAGCACAAAGTGTGGGCTCTTTGTAGTGTGCATGCATTTGCTGTCTCACTGCTGTACAATGACTGGAAAAATAAATGAAACATAGGCGTGGGAAGGTTGTTTTGTGTACGTATTTGTAAATCTCTGTGTGTGGCTAACTTATCTCATTTGCAGCACAGGTCCTGAACAGCTGAGTCACATACCTGCCAAGTCTCCCGGATTACCCGGGAGACTTCTGGATTTTGAACGTTTCTCCCGGTTGTACGGGTCATAGAAAAATCTCCCGGAAATCCAGTTTTGCTCCGCGCGTCCAGTGCTTTGTCTGGCCACATGAGCAAAGTTGTCTGGCCACGTAGTAGAAAGGATTCTTCTTTTTTTTTAACGATGGTAGAAAGGTTCAACTCAGTTTCATTGCGCGTGAAGTAGTTGTGCACTTTGCGCCGCAGTGCTGCCAACGCAAACGTGTCATAGCGCTGCAGCCGCGTCCTGCCGGTGATGCGCTTCTCAGTTTGGCCCGAGGAATTCAATTTCTTGCGCTTCGGGGAGGCAAGTGGGGCCCGCAGAGCTTCAGCCTTGATACGCTTAACTGTTCGCTCGCTCACTCTTGCCCGACGAAATAACTGGTAAGCAAGCGACGACAGGCCTCGCACGCGGAGCGATGTTATCGCATGCGCCCTTCGCGCGACGGGGACGGCCGTGTCGTTTTATCCAGCTTCAACCACGTTCGTCCCTAGAGCTAGCGCGCTTTTACTCGCACATGAAAGAGACTATGCGTAAGCGATGTTATCGGTTTGGACTCTGTACAAATCAGCGGCGACCGCAAAATCCCGCTGACGTGTCCATATAATTGCTATTATTGTATAGCCTTTTATTGTATAGTATAGCAACGGGGTGGGAAAGAAAAGTGAGGTTGAGGAGGAGGGGAGAGAGCAAAGTGTTGCTTTAATAGATAGAAATAGAATGAAAGGCAGGAAGAGAAAGGAGAGAAAAAGAATCAAAGAAAGAGGAAGCGAGAAAGAAAGGGAATAAAGATAGAAAGTCTGGGAGAGAGAAAGAAATAGAAGTAAACGGAGAAAAAGAAATGGACCAAAGGCAGGCCTACAACGGCCTGCCCTTGGTCCCCGACTTTCCGAGGGTAAGATGGGAAGTAAACAGCTCTTGGAATGCAACATCGGTGGTCTTCGGCTACCATTGTCGTCAAAAACTTGCGTGGTCATAACCCTGCACTTCAAATAATAACAGGACAGATCCGACTGAGGAAAGGTATGGGGCAGACTTGGCGCCCCCCTCAGATGATTTGGGGGGCAGCCCTGCCCCAATCGTGCGCATGCCATGATCTTGTCTTTATCAGAACCGGGAGTTCCAAAATTTCTCAAGGGTGGATAATAGGTTACATATCAACATGTATTTTTTCTAAATGCAGTAAAGGGAACAAGTTAAGGTGTAAAAAAAATAGGCATACACAAATTATGCACCCAGATGGTTTTAAGAAAATTATTAACATTTCCCTTATTGAAAAAAAGTGTTCCCTGACTTTTCTGCTGCTGTTATCTAAGTGAGGACAGTTGTGTCGCTCTCCTGCATCATCAATGTCCTTTTGCATCATAGAGACTGCTGATGAGCTATGAGCCTTTCTATTATAGATTTTCAATTGTGATCATTTTAACGCCTGGGTATGCCGAAGTTTTCTGTATTGAAGACCGTTGGTGTTCCTCTATTTTCAGGCACTGCAGTGTGCCCTTAGGTTCCACAGCCCTTGTGTTCACCAGTCAACCATAGCGTCAGTGATGAACTCGTGAACGAATTAAACAATTACAATATAGAATAGGGTAAATTTTCTAACACCATGTGGTACAATTTTGTACTCAAGAAGGATGTTGCGAGCTGAAGGCATACATATATTGCTTTTTTTTTCCCCTAGTAATTTGATGCGAAAGCATTTCTGATCACTTTTCAGGCATGTTGCACATGCTTGTATAACAAAAAAATGGTCTTCTCGGTCGATTACTTTTTATGGACCGCATTTTATGCGCGCCACCGGTTGCCTCTGAAGATTTGTTTATATTTCGATGACCTCTCGAAGTCGGAGAGCACGTTTCTGAACGGCGTTCTTTGTCTTGTTTATCATTTTAGACGTCACGCGTTCCACGTGGTATCCTTAATGTAATCGCAGTCTGACGTGCGATACGTATGTATATGTCCAAAAACAAAAATGCGGGTTTTGCTGTTCGTGTATTTTTGTTTGAGCAAACGACACGCACGCAAATTGCAAGGGCTGAGAGTGAACCCATCAACTGGCGGCAAATATTAAACCATTTTTTTTCCCCCGAAAGCCTGAAGAGCGCTTACGATAACTACTACGGCCGGACATCAGCTTTACGATAAAAATTTTGACGCCTGTCAAAATTGCAGAGAACGTCGCTAGGCGGCTCCAGTCGCATCGGTTTCCTCTCGACGTGTTTTCTTTCTTGTTTTAGTTTGCGGAAAACGCGCAAAAGTATCCGCACCTCACAACTCCACCGCCCTTGTCGAAACTTCAGAAGGCCACCAAAGAGATGGAATCGTTGTTCGCTACCGCTGAAAGGCTTTCAGCGTCCACGCCAGGAAGGATAAAGGCGAGTGGCGCTTGGCTTCGCTGTTATTTGTGCGCGATGAAACGTCTTTTCTCGCACTCACTCCTCGCCGGATCGTGGAGAGTTCCGTTTCGCAATGGGCATGCGCCGTAGCGACTTCCGTTCGGCGCGCCGATGCAGCGTGTAGGCGCCTGTCCCAGGCCGAAAAAACACGATTTATCCCACATTCCATTAAAGTTAAAAGCCGAAGCTCTGTAATGGCCAGAGAAACAAACCCAAAGGTAAAGTTTCCTCTGCATGTTACCGCGTTTCCGACACACTTGGTCACCGTGCGCAGTACCGCTTTGTTTGGATATAGTGGGTTGCCCAATGAATTACTAAGCCTAGTGGCTTTGTGGACAGCTTTTCGACGGTTTAGGACAGTCGTGCGGGATTGTGCTTGGTCCCGGGATTGTCTGGATTACTCGCAGGACACTAGTGTCAACCTCAAAAGCGTTGCAAGCCGCGCAGTGTGCCCTGCGAGGCTGTTGCCGCGGCCCGCTCCGATGGCAGTTTCCTGGCGTGAGCCACTTCGCCTCGAGGTGTTTTGTATTTCGCGCTTTAGTACGGCGTCTCTTCCGCGTTTGCACAAACTGCGACGACCGTGTCGACGTTGTGATTCGAGCTCGGGGTCTGGGTTGATATTTTTTGAAGCGAGTGATAGTTTCGCGGCCTTCAAGCTGTGATCTTGTGCGCGCTCACGAGCACCTGTGTCAGCATTGATATGTATGTTGTTTTTGGTGACGTTTGTGTGCGAGTTTTCGGTTTACCCTTTGCCGTTGTAATTTTCGTCTAACCGCACCACTTTACATTTTTTCCCCTCTTCAGGTAGAAGAGTACAAAGAAAGACTTAAAAAAGAAGTGAGTAATTACTCGTTTTATTTTATTTTTGACTCGTGACTCCTGGAAATTTCCAAGGTGCCAGGAGTGAGTAACGTCGCTGCTTTAAATATGCATACAGTAGACGAGCTTCTGTTCTTTTTGACAGCGTAATGGAATGCTTCTAATTTTAAATTCATATGCGAGTAGTATATTTTCTTGCAGAGAGTAAAATCGGTGGTCTAGCCCCTCTCCATGAGCATGACTACTCTGAAATTTCAGTAGAATTTTAACGTTGCTTGTTTCGTGCGACTCATATTGTGAAAAGCTGATCTGCGCAGTAGTTGCATGTTTGTGAAGTGATGTTTGCTATGGGGCCGCGAGGTAAACTCGCGATTTTGAATCCGTGTGCCAGCATCTGGAATGCATTCCTTAATTTTTTCTGTTTCGCAGGCAGAGGAGTTGGTTTTGCACAAATTTCCTGAGAAGATACTGGAACTGGAAACCTTGCTAAAAGTACGTAACCTTAATCATTGTCGCATTTCAGGTGTTGGATCAGTTCCTATTTTTCTCTTGTGTCACGTTTCTTGCAGACAGATAAATTTTCGAAGACAGACCTCACAGCTGTACATGTGGACATCAACATTCCAGTGCCTGAACCCCCATTTATCAACCACGAGGCTGATTTGGTAAGTGCCATGATGTGTGATGCACAACCTCTGCTTTCAAAACTTGCTAGAACTTGTGATTTTGCATCCAGTGCAAAGAACATGCAATCAGAGCACCAAAACAACTGTACTTCTTTTCTCTTCAACTTAGCTCGTTTAGTGTAGTTTAGCAGTTGTGTTGCGTATTGGTGCAAGGCAGAACTTGTGTTGACTAATGTCAGCATCAAAGGACATCAGGTTCTATGGCAGCCCTCTCTGGCTTTGAGCATGGTATTTACCAATGTTCATACCCCACATCAAGCTGAGAAATATGCCTAAATGTGCAGACAGGGACAGCTGTACCGTTGCCTTTGCATTTTCGCCATGCTCACTGACAGTCTTCGATGGCAATAATGGTAAAGCTGTAAGGGTGGCACGTCATGCTGCATCATGAGGTCCAGTGAAGCTTAAGTTGTGGTTTCTTTTAGGGGATAATAGTTAAATCTGTGTTACCTCCAAATGTGACAGTTTCTCATTTATCAATTGCCAAAGATAAAATTAGAAAAATTAGTTTGATTTAAGATCCAGTGATGTACAGCTGTAACGGAAAAGGATTGGCACAAGTGACCTGTGAGCACACTGTGGTCTTGTTCCGAGGTGCTCTAATAACAACTGTTTCAAAGGCGAGGTGGCCAGTTCAATAAACTTGTCATAAGGCCCCGTATTGAATTCTATATTATGCGTAGGCACAGCCCTTACGGCACGCGTTTAGCGCACATATTTCTTTAGCTGAAACTTACGTGAATGTGAGAATGTGGGGGTTTTTTCAACAGTGCTCTTAGTTCATGTGCTTGGCCTTCATCCGTTTCCTTGCATTCATCACCTTAGAAAATTGCCTGTTAGTTTATCTACAGCGCCATTCAATCTGGTGGGAAACATGAGCACGTGTTCTATACTGTCTGGGCTTCCATGCATACTCTCAAGACTTGTTAAAGACCATGTGTATGTTGGTGCATTGTCTGCAACTCTGCACGAGAAAACATCGGATTGAAGTACCCAAGCACTAGTGACCAGAGTGGTTTTTTTTTTTCTTTTTTTTTTTTCGCACATTATTCAAACAAATGTTTGGTACTGAAGCTCAACATGCAATGATATTTTTCGGGCTTTGTGGCAGTATTGACTGCTCGGGAAGAGTTAGGTTATGGCCTGTAGATTTTTCCAAGATAGCTTTGTCTCTTGACCAGTTATGAAATTCTGCTACAACACATCACCTTAAAACCATTAAAGACTGAATTTTGCCTGCTTGCAATTTTTCTTTCTTTGGAAGATTTCTGCATATTGGCCTTTCACACTTATCAAGTGCTCATGGCCACATCTTTCTTAATCATGCACGGAATATTAACAATTTTTCCTTAAAGGGCCCCTCACCAGGTGACATAACGAATTTTAGTTAGACATTGGAAGTTGTTGCGAGCTCAATAAAGAGCATTATGGCACAAGAATTTTTCTAATCGGTCCGTTAGAAGCTGAGAAAAACAATAATTTGTAGCGGCGCGAAACCATGATGCGAGGAGGCGAGCTGCAAACCCTTGCCGCTCGCCCCGTGTAGCCTTCGCAAGCCAAATCCCTTCCCTGCCCTTTTCGGCACGCCAGCAGAAGGATCACATAACGCATACGCACGAACACGTCATGCGCACACAATGCCACGAGCGCATAACGTGCCCGAACCAGCCAGAGCCCCCGAGACGCGAGCGGTGTCGTGGCGGCGTTCTTTGCGCTTCATCTCTGCAAGTTATGCCGATGCGCCCTCGCCGATCACTTGGCTTTAAACCTATTAATGAGCACGAAAGCTGCGACATTTGTACGGACGCGAGACTAGTGGTGTGCCGCATGAACATCTAGTTAGACGCGAGAGGATAAATGAGCCTAATGAGCACTGGAACGCGGTAGAAAATTAGTTTCGTTGTAAAGGGTGGCGTCTGCACGATGCGCAAAGCGCGTGAACACGAACGCGTGCGAAACGGAGGTAGATTAGTCTCGAAACTCGCTGCGATTCGCAGAAAAAAATAAAAAAGAAAACGCAGACATTCCGTTTGTGTGTTTTATTATTGCTCTCAAGATTTATTCATCCTTTCAAACAACAAATCACACAAACTACACGTCGTGACAAATAATTATCGCAGTGTCACGTGCTACTGTTGGCGACGTCAGAGCACAGTCGTCAACGTAGAGGAGCTACGTCACAGCACTACCATCTACGTAGCGCCATTTTCTCATGTACGTCATCCCCTCATTCTCTAAAGCGCGCGCCCGCGAGAGGAAGGGCAAGCAGCGTTCACCTTGAAATTTGACCCTTTTGCGCGGCGCGTAGCGTTGCAAATTTTGGCAGACGTGATCGTGAACGCCCAGTGCATGCATTGCGCTCGTCAGCTAAAAATTTCCAAACCTGGTGAGGGGCCCTTTAAGAGTTGATGGCGCACTACTAGTAACATGAAATGAAGCTCCAACAGGAGAAAAACTGATCTGAGTAATTTTAGTTATGCGCAACAGTTTTCAAGTAAAAACTACCACATGCTAGATACACATGATAGATCTATGCTAGTAATGGCATCAAGTATCCACAGCACATGTATACATAGTCATCACTTCATCTTGAAAGCCTTGTGGTTGTTTACTTGCAGCCCACAGCGAAAAAAAGACGACTTGAAACCCTTGAAAATGAAATCACAGGTGAGCGATATGGATCTTGTTGCTGCATTGTGAAAGTGCCTTGGTGTGTAGCTTGTTCGCAGGTTTCACAGCTGGAACTGTGGTACACATCAGCTTTACCGTTGTTAAGCTTTGTGCATGAGCTGCAGAAATTCTGTGGGCCTCTGTAATTGATCCGGATTGTTTAATAATGTATAAAAGCCCATGCACACCATTTTGGGGTATTGTGAACCCGAGTACAGTCTTAAGTCAGCGTGCCAAGAAACATGCAAGTAGGCGTGCAGAAATATTGATCTTCATTATCAGTAGTACTATCAACTGCAGTATGCTAGTTAACATTTGCTTATGAAGTTGTTCTCCTTGTGGTTCTAGCATCTTTACAAAAACATTGCATTCAGAATTGGTAATGCTCGATTTATGCGTTTGGGGGAAGTTTCCTGGCAAATGAAACAATATTTGACCTGTGTCAACATTTGTCACTAGTTGTTCAAATCCTTGTTCAAAGTTAAACAGTGTCTCATCACCCCTCTGAGTGCTACAAAAATGTCATTGCTATAAATGATAATTGCTATAAATGGGTTGCACAAAAAAAAAAGCAAAATATGGAGACAGCAGGCTGTAGTGAGAAAACTATAATATCTAATTTTCAGACATGCTTGAAAATTTGGATGCTTTCATGGGACTGCCACAACCCATAAAGCCAGTCTATGACAGTATCTGAGGTTTCGAATGGTGAAACTCTTCAAAGCCTCAACCTTTTACTCGGAATTGCATTAAAGGGGCCCTGCAACACTTTTCGAGCATGCTCAAAAAGCGCTGCCGATCGGTAGTCAAGGCTCCCGAGAACACGCGAGCCAAATATTATAGCGATGCGCACGGCCTGGAATATACAATAAATTCTCAAAGTCAGCTGAAGATCGCTCCCTCTTCTCTCGACAAATGATGTATTAGTCCGCAAAATATGACGCGATTGTCGGCAGTTCCACCATTGGCTGATGTTATAATCACGATAACACCCTCATTATTACTTTCGTTGTTAATTTTGAGTTCAATAAGTAGATAATATGTATGTTTATACAGTAGAACCCTGCTGATACGTTTGTGAAGGGACCGTAGGAAATAAACGTAAGAGACGGGAAACGTAAGAGCCGAAAAACAGGAAAAACGGCAAAATATTTAGTGGTACAGAATTTTATTTCAATTCTTACGAGCAGCACGAAAATTGGCGCGCTCAGCCGCGATCTAGTCGATGGATGGAAACGCGGAGCTTAGGACGGCCTCATCCACAGAAATGTAATCAACGTATGTGATTTTTTTTAACACCAACAGCTGTAGGTATGAAAGAACTAAGCACACGCAATCACGACCGGCGCGGCGAGTCCGACCGCGAACCGCACGCACGACCATGCGAGCTCCAACCAGCTCGAACTCCTCCCGTTCTCCGACAAATAACGATTATGATGAATCTACGCCAACGCGATGGCAGAAGTGAATGCCAATCTCAAAGGCCTTGCTTTCGCAAGCAATTACGTCATACACGCCATGTTTGTGCAATACAAATCTCAAAGGCTACGCTTTTGTCAATAGTAAATGCCAATCTCGAAGGCCTTGCTTTTGCGAGCAGTTACGTCGTAGACGCCATCTTTGCAATTTGAATCTTGAAGGCCATGCTTTTGTTTGCATCAATTGAAAGATTCTGTTGCTTGCGCCTCTCATGCGGCTAATATTACGGTCAAACGAGGCCAAGCTGCGTGAAAATGCACCATGGCCGCTCTCTTTGGTAGTCACTCGGTCGGCTCCGAGCGCACTTCGCAACGTATCATACGGGAACGGTCCGACAGTTACGACGTAACAGCGGGGTTCCCAATACATTGTATCCTATGGCAGCTATGCCGGGACCGGCAGAAAACGACGTAACAGCCGGGAAAACGCAGCAGTGAGGAACGTAACAGCGGGGTTCTACTGTATTCTGTTATCGCGTTAAAAACATCGAACAAACATTAATATTAGCACTTCCGGTCTCACCGATAGCTTGTCTGCTCGTAGTTGCGTGGTTCCGTTTTCTTCGCCATGCGCAGTGCCGAAAACGTGATTATTTCTGTGCTTTTGACCATCGCCGGTTGCCGTTGAGAGTGGCAGCCGTTCGCGTGTTGCCTCGTCAGCTGAGAACTGCATCGTCGGCACGTTCTCACGACCGACCGAGGCACGGGCGCAGCGTGTCTCCGATAACAATGCTGGCGTCCGGTAATGGCGGCGCTTCGGGGTCGTCTGCCAGTGCCGTCTTACGAGGCGGTGTATCGGAGTATGGGCCGAAACCGATCTCAGCTGTCATTCGTTCCAAACGAGCGCGCAGGTTTGCTTCCATGGTTGGCAGAGCGATGAAAACACTACGGCGTTCGAGGTGCACACCCAACATTACCAAACCGACGCGCAGTTTTCAAGCACGCGCGATATCGGCTCCCCTCGACGAGAACGACGCAAGCCGACCGGAAGTGGCGGCACAGACCACGTGGTTGCGCCCAGACGTCAGAGAGAAAAAAATGAAGAAAAAAACTCCGCCGGCGCTCTTGGGCGGAGCCTCGCTCCTTTGCGCTGCCTCCCTCGACTCGCTGCCTAGCTTTCCGCGCGATCGCGGTGTTGAGTTGAGGGAGAAAGCTGCGGAACGTGATCTCTATAATTTGGTAACACCACTTAGACTTGACGGATTCGAAAAATTTTTGCAGCATATGACTCGTGAAGAGTCATACGTCAATAATGAGACTATTCCAATATAACTAAGAAAGGTGTTGCAGGGCCCCTTTAACAGAAGCCACCGCCGCTCCTGCGCCTAGCAGATTTCGAAAGTCAGCTTTGCTGTAATGCCACAGCGCTATGCAGTGAAGTATACCATTAATCCGAAGGGGGATGTTGGGGGTTGTGGGCAGGGTTTCAGCAGCTTGAATTTCTCATGTTCTTCTTTCTTTTAAAGAATTTAGCATTCCATTACCTTTTAGCACAGACGCCCAACAGCCAGAATTATTATAACCGATAATGCAGCATGCAGGCATTGCTGTAAATGGCTATTTCACTCTAGAAAACATACGAATGTAGATGGGGCAGCTTCTAATTGTTAAAACCGATATATTGTTAAAACCAGTATTGTTATAAGTGGGTTCAGCTGTATATTCATAGACTTTCTTCTTTATCTCTTGATTGAACAGCAATTTTATGGGTGTGTCGAGCATCCTAGTGGAGTTGCAGTCGCCGACCGTTTTTTTCGGACTCGGCGGGAACCGCCGAAAAGTCCGAATAATTGGGTGTCCAAAAAAAAGAGGATTCACCAGAAAAAAAGCACCTGTATTGACCTAGTGGCTGGAAGAAATTTGTCAATGCGCGTCTGTACACATTCACGCTTACGCGCGACCTAGTCGGCCTGTGTTGCAGCCAATGTTTGGCCACTCCTGTGGGTCGGCACTGCAATGGCCTACGCTAAATCCGCATTTGATCGCTGCGGTGTGGGAGGCGTGTAGTCACTGTAGTCACTGTCCACATGCGCTGGTTCAAGTAGCTGACAGATGATCTCATCGCGCAACTCGGTGAAAACTCCCAAGCAACTTCAGATTGAGGTCAGCCGCCTTCTACATGGCGAATAATCGCTGCATTTTTCGCCATCGTCAGGGCCTTGTAGTTGCCGCGTTTCTTTAGTTCCGACAGAGCACATGAACGGGCGGCGTCAGAGCAATTTCAGCAGTTCAGGCCTCGCATGCCAAGCAACAAACAAGGGAGCAAGACACAAAGCTTGGGACGCAGATCAGGCCTAGCCACAGAAACATCGGACAACGCAAACCCTCAAACGCCAAAAGGGAACGTCGTTGGGCTAGTTGATGTTGCAGTGCTTGTGTTGGCGTACTCTCTTCGTATGAGTTAGGATCCGCGTCGTACTCATGCGCGCTGTCATTTACCTCAAACGCCGCACAGTTCAGATTCTGATCTTGGCTTGGCTTGGCTTGGCCTGCTGTTTGGCCGCAATAGCGGTTCATGGATATCATGGATACTTGACTGGTAAAGCCAAAAGGCAGCCGTTACGTGTAGCTAACAAACATAGCCTTCGAGATTGGCAATTTCTGCGTGGATTTTGACGCTGGCGCGATCTCCAGCTATAGCCAGTGCAGTATTTCAGTGCTGGCAACCTAGCAAAAATATTGTAAACATTGCTGACAGCATGGCTGACACAGCTGACAGTTTTCCTTCCTTCATGGCTGATAGCTTGTCATGGCGCTCGATGTCGCACTCGATCAGCCAGCCCAAGTCCGAAAAACCGAACGGCGCACTGTGGGGCATCTGAATTTTCGGTTGTGTGTTTACATTACTTCAATGGGACGAGTGGCGGTGCCACAAAGGTGTCCGAATAAACGAGCATGTCCGAATAAACGGTCGGCGACTGTAAACCATTTTTTGCAGGGCTGTCCATTTCAACTGTCAGCATTTGTGTATGTGCTATACCTAGCTCTTCAGAACATTATTTTGCTTGTACTGACATTGCAAGAACACATATCTATACTGCAGTGCTGCAAACCACTGCACTTCGAGGCTTTATCTCCAGACCTGGTGGCTGTTTGTTGCCTGTGTTTGAAGCTATAGCAGAACGGACTGTTGGGCTAATTGGCTGTCCATGAACACTAAAAGAGTATAGCGCAAAAAACTACGAACACAGAAAAGGGAAGCAGATAACTGACTGGTGCGAAACCATTGTTTTTTTTTTTTTCCTTCTTTTATGTTCGTAGTGTTTTGCATTATACTCTCCTAATATTCTTTGAATCTATAGCGATTGGTCAACTATGTCATGTAACCTCACAGTACTGGTATGACAGGCCAGATCATGTGCTGCCACAGTGCAACAGGCTATCATTGTGCTGTTTCAGTGATGGTGCTTCGTGAAAACATGGAGCACAAGACTTGTTACCACTCTGTATGGCTCGGGAGATGCAGTCGCTGAATTCATGTAACAATGGTTGCGTGTGGTATGCCGCATGATCTGTAGTAGTATCGAAAGCATTATTCATAATTTTTCTTTGCTGTGAGTAGTTCAATAGTAATTCAGCTATTGATAGTTTTGCATTACCACACAAAAAGCCACAAATGTTTTCATGCTATATTGTAGGAATTTCAAATTAGGCTCCACAGCTCAGGTGTGCCACTTTCACTTGACAGATTATGTTAAAGGGACTCATGGCATCCCTCAGGTTTGATGGAAGACACATTCCACTAATAGAAAATGGAGCTAAGCTTTTTAGTTGTCCACATGTGCCAGAATCAGTGAGGGCGACATCGGTGATGAATTTTTAACTCCCGCCACCAGAAACATGACTTCTGAGATCTGTATTTTTCACCTAAACATGGCGTCTATGATGTATTTGGGTGCTAAAAATTGAGGAATAAGTGAGACACATGCACAGCTGGTACAAATAAATTCTAAGTTGTCCATTTGTCATCCCTGTACAACAGCACTATTTGCAACATGGATGGGTAAACAGTTGTCAGTTCTCATTCCTTTTGTTGTATAGATTGCTACAACTCGTGTGATTTCCAATCC